>NW_017972661.1:0-24529 GCF_001876935.1 Asparagus officinalis
CTATTGGCCGACAACTTGCGTGATCAACTCGAGAGGCGATACTTATCGACCCTCTCTCCAAGTTGAGCCATCAAGACTTCACACTTTGCTCACTACATCAGCCGACAACTTGCGTAGCTGACTAAAATGGCATGTGTTTGATGGCTTTTAGCTGGACAACTAGAGAAATAGCGTGTCCTCAAACCCCTCGTTGACAACCAACTGCCCTCGCATTAAATACTCTAACAAAGTCATCATTGCTCTAGCCCCTCGTAGTCTTTATAACTCATCAGACTCGGTCAGCTCCAAGCACCTATTGTCTTCCCCACAATAAACGACTGGATGACTCATTTTCACCAGTGGCCGACACCTGTCAGCTATCTGCCGAGTTAGCTGCCTTCCTAGATTTAGCTCTAGTTACCTATCTATTCTTCTGATCCATTATAAAAGTAAACCATGTAGCTCAAGGTAACTCTCTGGTCTTTTCATGCAGTTTTGAAATCTTCTTCATCACCTCATATTTTCCCACTCAAGTTCATATACTTACTTGATTATCAAAGGAACAACTAAAGAACCCAACTTTGGTCTCTTATGAGTTCTTCATGTGTAGGAAAGAACAGCAGACTCCCAGACTAGCCGTCTATGTTCGCGGGAAAAATTGTTTTTATTGATGTCATTGTTTTCTTGAGCAACAGTTTATCGGTTACAAAAGATCCGGTCTTTTTATAAGATCCGGATACAACAAAATCAAAAAAAGAAAATCTTAAAAGATTACAACTTTCCTTTTCTAGAACAAATCACAAGATCCTGTTTTGCGGTCTCTTGCTTGTGTGGGTTCTTTGTCTGCGCCGGGGTTAATCCGTTGACCACCGCGCGATCTTGATCCGATCGGACCTACACGGTATGACGGGTGTTATTTCATGAAGGAAATAACAACCGAGGGGATTATTTCACCAAGAAAATAATAGCCCTAAGTAATCGAAATCGACCAAGCGAAATCGATACTCTTCTCGGGATCAAAAACCAAGTTTTGATCCGGAGGATGACCGTGTGGATCTCAGATCTGATCTCCCTCGAACTCCTGCCTTATTTGGCATGAATGATCGCCAAGAACCAGATCTGAAAAAGTCTGAGTCTTCAAAGCTCCAAAACTCCGAAGTTTAGCTCTCAATCCAAAAGAGTTTTCACCTCCAAAGTTCAACCAAAAATCAAACCCCTTAAACAATGAGCCTTCAAGTCTATTTATAGGCACCTCAAACCAGATCTGGGCTCAGATCTGGGCCCAGATCTGGGCTCGGCCACTAGGAGGTGGCTCGGCCACCGAGCCACCTCCTGGTGGCTCGGTTTTGGCCGAGCCACCCCTAGGTGGCTCGGCCACCGAGCCACTCCTAGGTGGCTCGGCTTTGGCCGAGCCACCTAGGAGTGGCTCGGTTTTGGCCGAGCCCTCTAGGTGTTTGTTTTTTCGTCCGTTTTCCGGTTTCGCGGTTTATCCGAACTTCATTGTTGATCTGGACTCTGATTTGGCAGTCCGGATTCTGATTTGGCAGTAAATCCGCTTTGGTGTTCAAGTTCGAGTCTGCTCCCGATCTAATTTGATGTGGTGGACTCTACGGTTGGATGACTCGTTGATTCATCGACCCGTTAGCTTGATTGGGCACGCGATTGGATGTATTCCGTTGTTTGCGTGCGGTTCGTTAACCTCGTCGCCTCGTTAATCCGCTTCGTCGCGTGTCACTTGGCTTCGGTGTTGTGGTCTAGGTTCGTTGGTTTGTCGAATCACCGTGCCGAGCTGTGTTAAGGGACCTATAAGCAGTTTTATATGCCTATAGATACCCACTCCAAAGTATTTCAGCCTCATTCTTTTATAGAAGAGTTTGGAATACTTTGGATATGATTGTCCCAACCTTCAATCGGTGTAACGGGACCTTGGAATGGCTTCTATTCTCGATTCTTTTAATCCTCCCAGCTATTTGGCGCTTTGTCGAATGTCTGCAAGGGTTCCGGTGCTGCATTTATTGTCTGACTGTTGTCGGAATTTTGAACTTGAAGTCAATTCCTGATTTTCTGATCTTTAGCTCGTGTTTGCTGTTTCAACATAGAACCGACCATCGATTGTTGGCGTTGAGTCTTCATTTGCAACGCGTTGTCCGGCGTTTGACACAGTTTATACTCGTACGTCTGCGGGAGTCTTGAGAAGCAGTTTATACTCTTATACTTTTCGGAGTGTTGTTGAGTTATACTTAAGAATATTTTTAGAAAAATACTCTCTAGAAACTTCTCAACAAAAATAGGGAATAGTTTATACTCGTATACCTTATTGGAGTACTTTTCATGTCCGAATGAGCTGAACCGGCCTGATAATGACCCAAAAAAGGCAGTAATTAGGCTCAAAAAATCTTCCGACCCTTCCGAATGTGTGGGAGAGGAATGAATAAATAAGGGATTGAACCATCGGTTGATTTGAAGTCGTTTCGATACTCGGTTCAGCTCCAATTTAAATTTTGGTTCAAATCTGGTTCAAACTTGTTCATAACTGGTTCAACCTGGTTCAAGACTGGTTCAACCTAGTTCAAGACTGGTTCAAGACTGGTTCAGACTAATTCATCCTGGTATGGTCTGGTTCAGCCTGGTTTGGCCTGGTTCAGCCTCCTTTGAACTGATTTAGCCTGGTCTGGTCTGGTTCAACTTGGTCTGATCTGGTTCAGTCTGGTCTGGTCCGGTTCAAGGCTGGTTCATCACTATAAAAGACCTTCTTTTCCTCTCTTTAGGGCCGCCCCCCCCCTCTCCACTTTTTGGAGTTTTCTCTTCCCTCGTGCATTCTTTCTCCTTCAAACCTTCAAATTTGTCTTAGATCTATCTTTCCTCTTGATCTTAGACTGAGAAATCCCTCAAAATCTCCATACAAAATTTTCTCTCAGGCCCCTCGAGCACATGGTTCGAGCCTCCTTCAAGATTTGATTTTTTGTTGGATTCTCGAGCTTCTCCTCAGGTAAATCTTCCATAATTTTGGTATAGTTCATGCTTAATTCAGTATATGAATTTGTGGGATTGTATATGAGGGTTAGGGTTGTGATCTGACGCCCCGAGCTCATATTTCAGGGGGTAGAATTTGGAGATCTTAGGAGTTTAAATGCAATAAAGAGGGGATAAAATTTTAGGGTTAGAGTTTGTCACCCTAACTGGAAATTTTTTTTATCTGATCCCCTGATTTATTTTGCAGATTACCATGTCGCATATCACGAGAGGTCAATCCCCTACTGCGTCGGTTGATGGCGTGCTTCCCTCGTACACTGGTGAGCTCTTTTTTTTGCGTATTTCAAAATTTATAGATTAATCCTTTTTCCCCGTCTTGTTCTCCTTGGTAAGACAATTGGGAAGAGCCTTGATTCTCATTGGTGAGGATTGACGCTTTAAAAGATAGGTTTTGCTTGGTCAAAACCATATCTCAAAGTAAATAAAGGGGCGCTTTGAAGCTGCATTGTGCCTTATAAGGTAGTGATATATTGTTGATATACCCTATCTTATGAATGCACAATGTGGCCAAATCGTCTCACTCTTTATAAGGCAGTGACTCTATCTTACCCATTCGTAAGATGAGTTCAACTTCCTTTTATAACTGAGACTAACAAATGCTTAATTGCTTTTTTCCAGTGGAATATCCCTCTGGAGCATTCTCATCTCATGCAGTGGACGGGCGTCGTGACGAGTATTATTCGACCTCCGATGATTTTTCACCTATTCCACTTACTCCTCAGTTTGCTTCGGGCACGTTGACAGAGGTTGCCCAAGTGGTGAAGGAAGGTGGACAGGGCACGTTGACAGAGGTTGCCCAAGTGGTGAAGGAAGGTGGACATCGAGTTCTTCGACAGTTGATTACTAATGCGCCTTTCGTGAAGGATACCAGCTCTGTTCAGCCTCTCAAGAAGACTGACTTTTTATTCGGTGACTCCGTTAAAGATCCTGATGCAGTGTTTATTGATGCCGAGTAGTGGCTTCATAAAGATGACGAGGGTTTTCTATATTTGCCTAAGATTTCTCGTCACCGCTCATTAACTGAGCTTAGGTGTCAGGCCGTGACACGGGAGATATCGTGGCGTTTGACGGAGGAGCATGAGAGCGTTCACTGTGGCTATATTACTCATCAGGTAGCTCCTGGTTCGAACCGGAGTCATATCATTGGATTGCGTCCTGGAGTATTGGGGCTAGATAAACCGCCGCGTAACGAGTTTCTTGTTTCTGCTTCTACTTTGAAGAATCGTCTCGCCGACTTAGGACGGGAGATGCCTGCGCCGCGCCATAGATTCTATGACTGGGTCCATTCTTCAGACAAGCTTTGGTGGGCTCGTATGACGAACTACGTCTTAAGCCGATGGAGCGAGGAGTTGCACGCTTGTGGTCTATATGCAGCTATTCGTTCCACCATGTATGGTTTACCCGTCAGCGCTAAACATTTCTTCGCTTTGTACGAGCTCTATAACCCGGATTCGAACACTTTTCTGACTAGGCACGGAGAGTTGGGCTTGGCTCTCCATGAGATGCACAAGATTTCTGGTTTGCCCATGGGCCAGATGCTATATCAGGAGTACTTTCCCTCCAACCATGAATTGAGTCAGCTGAAGGACCGCATGCCCGACCGCTATGAGACTTTATGGGATCTCACATGTCACTACCATATTGCTTTGGCGCAGTCTGAGCCTTTAGCGAAGAGGACTAAGTCACAGGTGAGCCTGAAGCAGTTCGCGTGTTATTTGTTCAGAAATCTAGAGAGCAATTCTGGCAAGGCTATTTGTGAGCTGGCAACGCTTACTCCTTCAGAGGTTAATGGTATGCTGAAGAAGATTGACGCTCACTCCTATACCATTAGCAGTCCCGAGAGTGGCTTTCCTGCAGGGACCAAATTTAAATCATTCTTATGGCATGTGACCACATCGATTCAGCCGATGACCCTTCTTGCCGGTTACCTCGCTATCTGGTTAAAGAAATGCGTGATCCCGTATCAGTCCAGTGACATTTTGCCATTGGAAGTGCTCTACCCAGCGGTTCAGCTTGCCTACAAAAAGGAACTTTCGCTTCTTCCGGTGATGATGGCTAACATTCATCGAGGGCTTCGACAGATTTCTAGTGCTTTCACACAGAAAGAAGATGAACCGTCGGCTCGGATTCCTCTTACTAAGGTGGAGCTCCCATACACTTATTTGATGGCTTGGTTCGTCCTTCATCATTCTGATATGATGTCAGTACCGTATGCCACAGACCCCTCCGCTCCCCTACTATAGTTGTTTGAGAACGGCAAGTGGGAGGGGCGAGGATTCCCTGACGTCAGACAGCAGCTACAGGTCCACAAGTGTTGGGCGTTTTCCACTTGTTTTCCACAGTTCTCCGGCCGAGAGTGTTTGACTGATGAGGAGAGGCCGAGGGGCATCGAACTCATTTAGATATCGGCTGCTTAAATTGGCTAATGAACATTAGGCCGGGTTATCTGGCCTTCTGGGTGAGGAATCAGTGTTTCATAGAGCCATATCTACCCTGCCGATTTGCTCGCCAGTTTGGTTATGATCAGCTTTATGTTGGGAACCCGCGTCAGTAGCTTCGGACTCATGACGGTTTGGTGGATGGTCTCCGGGCATGGCTGTGGACCGTGACGGGCTGTATTGGTGCTAAGTTCAGTCTCCCGAGTGCTGAGCGTCAGTTAATGCTCACATTCTTAAGCTGCAGGTGGTTGTTAGCAGCTAACAAACCCATCCCCGTGAAGCCGATTGCAGAGTTAGTAGCTGAGGAGGCTTCTCAGGCTGATTCTCGTGTGATTCGGGAAGATGCTCGGTTACAGAGGACGCGGAGCAAGACTCGTCGAATTGACGAAGAAGGAAAAAAAACCTTCAATTCTGCTGAAGAGGCCTCAGGCGGAGATCCTGAAGATTATGAGGAATATTTCGAGCGAGGTTAATCACCTATCTTTTCCCTCTGTCTTCCAGAGTTATTAATCTTGACAACTGTTTGATGTTTCAGGGACAATGGCTGACAAGGAAGAAGAATTCCGTCCTTTTGCTCAGGCGAGACCTTCGATTGTTGTCCCAGCTGCTAGGCGGAAGAGACTAGCCCACAAGCCGCGTGCAGATCCGCGAGCATCTGAGATGGATTTGGCTGGTGATGATCCCGCTAGCGACGGAGGTAACATCTACCCTATAGACCATCCTCTTGATTATTCAGAACTTTGGGCTCATGCTTTTCCATCTCTATATAGGAGAGCGTGGGGAAGGCAAGATGAGTCTCGATCCTGCTCCTCGTGATTTTGTATTTTCTGGTGAGCCTGACTTATCACACCAGGTAGAAAAGCCTGCAGAAGCTGCCGACGTTAGGGAGACTATCAATGTAGGACCCGATTCAGCGAATCCAGGTACATCTACCATTGACAATATACCCTTTAGATGGCAAACAAAGGAGTTGAACGATTCAGAATTCGTGCCTCCCTTAATTATCTCTATGCTTCTTGTTCTTTTAGATAAATTGCAGGGGGCAAACGTGGACCTTGGGAGTAGAGAGGCTAACACACCCGTAGGAGGTATCGCATTTATATTTTCTTGTGTTAGATTTTTCGACTGATGATTTCGACGAGGAAGGTTTGCTTGTGGACACTCCTATGCTCCACTTCATGTATGGCTCTCCTCAGATTGATGACCAAATGCCTGAAGATATGTTTCCTGAGTCTACACTCCCTAAGAATCCCGAGGATGGTCCTTTTGAAGGTACGTGCCTCTTCTCAGGTTAATTATAGAACTAGCCATTTTTTGACTAATGCAGCTATAATGTGATGAATCTGAGAATTCCGTTTTCTGTTTGACAGAAGCTTTTGTCGAGACTGATCCTGTTGAGCCGGCTGTGAGACCAACTACATCAGCTGATACATCAACAGTGGTTACACCTCCACTACCCCCAGCGACTCAAGGGGAAGGAGGTATAAATTAAGCAACTGAGAAATGTCATTTATTTCCTCATTAAGGCTTTTGACGGATTTCCCCTTTTTTTGTGTAGGGCTTTCTTCTTGGCTTCATGTCCTCGTGAAGGAGTTGTTATCAGACAACGATCCTGAGAAGATCGTCATCTGTATAGAAGTCCGTTCCTTCTTCTCCTTCGTGAATACTATGATTGGCAAACTCTTTCACGGCGCACTTTTCCTTCACCAATTTAAGCATTTCCTTGATCCCAGAATAAATTCAATAAGGGATGCAGGATATCCGGATCTGGCGAAGGCTATAATTGATGACCTTGATTGCCTGGAGCACGAGCTTCAGATGTTATGTGAGCTCCGGGATGCACGTGCCTCTTCATTCATTGCTGCCAATTTGGATACTCGCTTACAGACATGGCACGATACTCGAGCTTTTGCTGAGTTCGAGATTCAGGTACAGCGGGATCGGGTAGACCGAGTTGAGGCCAACCTTGCTGTTAGATCATCTTCACTTGACGATCTTGACTTTTCTATTGCCTCTTGCGAGACCAAGATAGAACAGTTCCGAAGAGGACTTCGTGAAGAAGAGGAGACTTTGAGTATCCTTCAAATGATGAAGGTACAGGATCAGCAAGCCCACACTGCCTTATCTGAGGAGTTGAAACCTTTGAAGCAGAAGCTGGTCGAGACAGAGGAGGTCGCTGTGAAGACTTTAGCCACCACTGAAGAGTCCATCAGAGCTGAATTTCAGGATGAGCTTAGGCAAGCTTATGATGAGAAGCTGTCTAAGTTTAGTCAGCAGATTTTTAGTCATGGGCTTGATGTATGATTTCATTTACTGAATATTTTGACTTTTGATCCTCTTAGTGGAAATGGTTTTATCTTTATCTTTATTGTGATTTCTCATTCTGTTTGGAATGATTGACCATAATACTCACAGGATTTTTGGCAAACCCTCAGCCCTCAACGGGTTTGATAAGCCTTTACTGACTACCGTTTGAATCGGGCTAGCATGCGGATTGTCTAAATCCGTTCCGCATGTAACGTTGAGCTAAGAGAGTGAATTCTCTGAGACTTTGTGCTATGATGTCGAATACATAGGCTTCACCATTTGTTACGGGAATAGGCTACCCGGCAACACGTGTTAGGCGTTGACTTTAGGATTTTTGGCTAACCCCCAGCCTTTAACGGATTTGATTAGCCTTTACTGACTACCGTTTGAGTCGGGCTAGCATGCGGATTGTCTAAATCCGTTCCGCATGTAACGTTGTGCTAAGAGAGTGAATTCTCTGAGACTTTGTGCTATGATGTCGAATACATAGGCTTCGTCATTGTTATGGGAATTGGCTACCCGGTAACGTGTATTAGACGCTGACTTATCCCTACTTAGGCTTCGGGATAAAAGTCCCCAGAATATCCTTGCTTAGGTTTCAGGATAGGATACCCTAGAATCGAACTCTGGTGTCTTTTTCTACGGAGAAAGACTAAACCGGCAGTGCGTGTTAGGCGCAGACTTATCCCTGCTTAGGATTCGGGATAAACTTCCTAGGATGAATCCTAGATTGATTAATTCTTGGAAAAGGTTGGTGTGGGAAAGAAAGAAGTTTATATTCTATTTCCCGGTCTTCTTTTAGGGTGAAGGCGAACCCGAATACAAGGAAGGAAGAATTTTATATTCTATTCCTTGATTTTGGAAAGGAAGAATTTTATATTCTATTTCCAGCGCAAAAGAAACTAGAAGTGGGATCTCCACTCCGAGAATCTAGAAGATCTTGATAAACTTACCTTTTATAGGATTGGTTATCTAATCTGAAGATGAGTTTCTCGTTTATCGAAGTGAAATTTCAACTTCGGTTATAACCATGAGAAGGCTTAACCAAAGAGAAAAAGAAGGGAGTTCTTTCGTTTATCGAAAGGGGACTCTAAACTGAAAGTGGACCTCTTGTTCATGGAAAGAGTCAAGAGGGGAATTTGCTGGTGGTTTGGGCCAGAAAGACACTTTTGGTGGTCTCGCTGTCAATTGAAATTAATCAGTGAGGGATTTTGGTTGTGAAAATGATTTTGGGTTATCCTCTAGAATATTAAGTGTAATATTCTTCAAGGAACTTCCCGGTAAATGGGTTATCCTGAATGTACTAGGGATAGTACTTTTTCAGGAACTTCCCATTTATTAGCATTAATTGCCTGGCGCCCTCTTGAGTAATCAGGCGATATGCGCCGTTTGAGTAGACTGTGTCTATCACAAACGGTCTTTCCCATTTGGGTTCAAATTTACCTTTCTTCTTGGAGTTGAGGATTATCGGTCGGCGAGCAGCGAGGACCAGATCTCCTTCCTTGAAGCTTCTCTGTCGGACTCTTTTGTTAAAAGTCCTAGATATTCTGGCTTGATAAAACTCAATGTGTTGTTGAGCTTCCAAGCGATTTTCATCCAACATTTTGAGTTCTTCGAGACGCTTCTGATATTGTTCTTCTGTCATCATCTTAGTTGCGAGAGCGATCCGAAGGGATGGGATTTGGATTTCTAATGGTAGCACAGCTTCACATCCGTATACCAACGAATATGGGGTAGCTCCTGTAGGTGTGCGTATGGTGGTACGATAAGCCCAGAGTGCTTCACCGAGTTTATCATCCCAATCTCGTTTATTGGTCTTCACGAGCTTTGACAGGATCTTAATGATCGTCTTGTTAAAAGCCTCAGCTAATCCATTCAAGGCGGGATAATAAGCTGTTGACGAAATATCTTAAAATTTGAACTTGTCACAAAACCTGACGAAAGCGTTGCTTATGAACTGTGGACCGTTGTCATGAATGATCCGTCTTGGCACACCGTGTCGGTATATGACATGATGTTTGATGAAATTGATGACGTTGTTCGTCTTCACTTCTCTAAGCGGAATCACTTCAGCCCACTTTGAAAAGTAATCCGTGATTGCGAGAATGAATCGATCACCTTTGACTGAAGGGGGAAAAATAGGACCGACAATGTCCATATCCCATGTCTCGAACGGCCAAGATGTGGTTGACGTGTGTAAACGCTCCGGTGGTTGGTGCATATAATTTGCATGTACTTGACAGGCATGACATTCTCGGGCGTATTTGATTGCATCATGAACCATTGTTGGCCAAAAATACCCCATTCTCCTGATGCGATCATACAGTTTGGGACCGGGCTGATGCGCACCACATTCTCCTTCGTGTGTTTCCTTAAGAACTTCTTCTGCTTCTTTGTTCGAAAGGCATCGGAGTAACAAACCATCGTACCCTCGACGGTATAATGTATGGGTCTCGGTATTATAGAAGAATCTTGGTGCTCTTCGGCGGATTGATTCCCTTTCTTTTACATCCTCTGGCAAAATACCATATTGGACGTAGTCAATGATAGGAAAACGCCAATCTCGGGACTCAGACCCAATTTGAGTTGAATTCACCTCCTTGGCGCTTATGTTTCTATCATCTTCCTCTTCAATATCCATATTGTATATGGGTATGCAGAGCTGATGCGTCCTTACTGTGACTAATAGTTCAGTTTCGGGAGGCTACGCAAGTGATACCGCTAGTGCTGCCAGTGCATCCGCATAAGCGTTCTGGAGACGGGGGATGTATTCAATAAAGAATTCTTCAAAAGAATCTGCCATTTTGATGGCCTCTTGGTGGTACGGGATCAGGTCTTGGTTCCTGACTTCATACTCTCCACGGACTTGGTTGACTATCAATTGAGAATCCCAAAAAGCTTCAAGATATTCGACCCCCAGCTCCTTGGCGAAACTAAGTCCAATGAGAAGCGCATTGTACTCGGCTACGTTATTAGAACATGGACTAGTCAGTGAATAAGCCCGAGGCATCACATGCATCCCCGGGGAAACTAAGACAACTCCAACTCCGAAGGAGACTTTAGAACATCCGGGGGTTATTGCCACATTAACTGCCCTCGAAGCACCATCGAAGTATAATTGCCATACTTGTTGGTGCGATGTAGTGTTAACCTCGTGGGTTTCATCCGGCAAGTCATCATATACTTCTGCCGTATCTGTGATCGGGTTTGCCGCCAAAAGATCGCAAATCGCTTGTCCTTTGATCGACTTCTGTTGTTTGAAGTGCAAATCATATTGGGACCCATTTCGCTAACCGCCAATTCATAGAGGCCGGTTGCGTCATAAATACCCGTACTGGATTAACGTTAGAAATGACGTAAATCGTCTGTCCAACCAGGTAATGCCGCATCTTTTGCATTGCGAATACCAATGCGAGGCATTCTTTCTCAATCATCGGATATCGAGACTCGGTGCCTACCAAGGTCCGACTTAGGTAATAGATTGCCTGTTCGTGACCGTTATCATCGTCTTGTGCTAGTAAAGCACTTATCGAGTGGTTCATCGCCTTGAGGTAAATCAAGAACGGTTTACCTGATTTTGGTGCAACGAGAACAGGAGGATTCGTCAGATATGTTTTGATATCTTCGAGTGCTTTTTGGAAGGCGTCTGTTCGCGGGGAAAATTGCGTTGCTTTCTCAATTGATGTCATTGGCTATCTTGAATAACAGTTTTTTCGCGGTTAGCAAAAGACTCGGTCTTTTTAGATTCCGGTTACAATGAAAATCAAAAATAAAGAAAATTAAAATATCAACTTTTTCTCGCTTGGTGGACAGATGGAGTCCTGTTATTTCAGTCACTCGCTTTGGTGGATTGTTTGGCCTGCGCCGGGGTTGTTTGCCGTGGCCCACGGTCGATTTAGATCCGAACAGATCTACGCAGTTCAGCGGGTATTATTTCACAAAGGAAATAATAGCCGGCGGAGGAATTGATCACCAGGAAAATAATGTCCAAGTCTCGGATCTAGGACAAGCTTAGATCGCGGAGTGTAAAACGTAGATTGAGATCTTGATCCTCGAACTCCTGCTCTTTTTTGTGATGCGGCGTGCTCGCCGAGAATTAGATCCGAACGTCCAAGTTTAAGGGCTTAAAATCCGAGATGAGGTCTATCCGGCAGAGTTTTTGGCTCTCCAAAAGTTTTCCAAAAGTCCTCTAAATGGATGAATGACCCCGCTAATTTATGGAACCCAGATCTTACATTTGGCGACAGATCTGGGGTTCGCGCACCTCAGGCGTGGCTCGGCTCAGCCGAGCGCACTCCTGGGCTGGCTCGCGCCCGACGCACGCCTGGGTGGCTCGGCTTTGGCCGATGCCGCACTCCAAAGGGTGGCTGCGCCTTGGCTCTGAGGCCCCTCGGGCTTTGGCGTCCGTCGTTCGGGTGTTTCGGTTCTTGTATCCGCTTCGTCGTGAGATTCGGTACGCGGTTTTGATTGTCTGAAATCGATTCGTTGACATTGATTCCTGATTTGGAAGTCTGGATCCGTTTAGGCAGTAAAAATTCGGCATTGGTGTCTGAGTTCGATCGTTATATGGTTGGATGACTCATTGACTCTGGACGGTTGATTTGAAATTCCGCAGCTGCGAGTGGATTCATTCCGTCGTTCACGTGCGAGTTTGTCAGGCTTCGTAGCCTTGTTATTCCGCTTCGTTGGCGTGTCCCTTGGCTTCGGTGTTGTGGACTGACTGTATGATAGATAGATACGTCGCCTGATGGTTCATAGAATATACAGATAGATATGAACCGTAAGATAAGGAGAAATATAGCAATTTTATTGCCTACAGAATAAAAACCCCTCCAAAGTTTTCCGTCTCGTTCTTTATAGAGAGTCTGGAATACTTTGGATATGACTAGATTATAGATGTAACGGGCTTCTTGAATCTTCTATTCTCGATCCTTCATCCTCACAGCTATTCGGTGCTTTGTACGATGCCTTGAGAGGTTCGGGTGCTGCATTTATTGTCTGACCGTTTGTCGGAAATATAATTGAATTTGAAGTCGATTCTTGATTCCTGGGCTTTTAGCTCGAGTTAGTTGCTTTCAACATGAATTGACCATGCGGTTTGAAGCTTCGATCTTCATTGTGACGCTGTTGTCCGCGTTTAACACGTTGTATACTCGTAAGTGATTTTTGGAGTTAACATAGTTTAGATTTAAGGAGTTGGAGGCGGGGAGTCTAGTTTATACTCATACACTTGGGAGGTTATGTTAAACGTATCATTAAAGAATATTTTTTAAGAAAAATATTCTTACAGAATTCCAAAAGAGGAGGGAATAGTTTATACTCGTATACCTTATTGGAGTATTCTTTAGGTTGCGAATAATCTGAAACGCGGCTCAAAAAAAATGTGTCAAAAGGCAGTATTTGGGTTCAAAATCTCTCCGACGCTTCCGCAAATATATGGTAGAGGGGTTAAATGGTGAAGGACTGAACGTAGGTTGATCTAAAGCGTTCCCAGATGCTTAATTCCAGCTGCCCAATTTGAATTCTCCCCCTGGTTCAACATTTGTTCAAACTGGTTCATTTGGCTCAAACTGGCTCATTCTGGTTCAAATCTGGCTCAATTTTGGGCTCATTCTGGTCTAGTCTGGTCCAGCGCAGGCTCAATCTGGCTCAATTTGGCTCATTTTGGCTCATCTGGCTCACCTGGCTCAATCTGGCTTGGTCTGGTTCAGCCCTGGTCTGGTCTGGTTCAGGCGCAGATTTTGGTTCAAGGCTATAAAAGGGGTTTGTTCCTCTTTTTTTTTTTCTTTTCTTTTCTTTTCTCCCTAGGGGCCGAACCCCTCCCCCTCTTCTCTGATTTTCTTGCCCTCGAGCACCCATTCTCTTTAAACCTATGATATTTGTCTAGATCTGGCTTTGCCTTTGAATCGTGAAGGATCTCCCAAAAATCCAAATAAAAAGTTCTCTCAGGCCTCGAGCGTGGTGGTTCAATTTCCTTAAAGGTCTCGCCTTTATTGGTTTTGGATTTTCTTCCAGGTCCAAATTCATCCGCCATCTGATCTATTTCGTGTTTGATTTCTAGTGTATGGAGTCGCGGAGGTTCCATATAAGGGTTGAGGGTGTGATTTGATGCCTGAAACTGCCTTTTTGGGTAAAATGGGATTTTTTGCTTTTCTTGTATTGATCCTTCAATTTAGCCTTGGCAGGTTTCTATGTCGCGAGTCTCGAGAGGTCGTTTCCCTGCTGCATCGGCTGACGGCGTGCTTTCTTCATATGCTGGTGAGCTATTTTTTTTTTTTGCATATTCGAAATTTTACAAATTAGCCCTCTTTTTTCTAAAAATTTGCAAATTTGTCCTTTTAACCCCACGTTGTTCTCCTTGGTGAGGCAATCGGGAAGAGCCTTGATTCTCCTTGGTGAGGATCGACGCTTCAAAGATATGTTTTGCTTGGTCAAAACACTATCTCATAATAAATAAAGGGGGCGTTTTGTCGCTGCGTTGTGCCTTATAAGGCAGGGATATATTATCGATATACCCTATCTTATGAAGGCGCAACGTGGCCAAAACGTCACACCCTTTATAAGGCAATGACTCTATCTTACCCCTTCGTAAGATGAGTTCAATTTCCTTTTATAACTGGAATTAACAAACGTTTAATTGCTTGTTCTCAGTTGAATATCCTTCTGGAGCGTTCTCATCTCACGCAGTATACGGGCGTCGTGGCGAGTATTATTCGACCTCCGACGATGTTTCCCCTATCCCAGTCACTCCTCAGTTCGTTTTGGGCACATCGACTGAGGTTGTCCAGGCGGTGAAGGAAGGTGGGCACCGAGCTCTTCGACAGTTGATTACTGATGCACCACTTGTGAAGGATGCCAGTTCCGTTCAGTCTCTCAGGAAGACTGATTTTTTGTTTGGTGATTCTGTCAGAGATCCCGATGCAGCGTTTATTGACGCTGAGCAGTGGCTTCATAAGGCGCAGTAGTTTATTTATTGAAGCCGAGCAGTGGCTTCATAAGACTGGCAGTAGTTTCCTGTATTTGCCGAAGATTCCTCGGCACCGTTCCTTGACTGAGCTCAGGCGTCAGGCTGTGAAACGGGAGATGTCGTGGCGTTTGACAGAGGAGCATGAGAGCGTTCACTGCGGCTACATTACTCATCAGGCAGTTCCTGGTTCGAGCAGGAATCACATTGTTGGACTGCGTCCTGGAGTACTGGGGCTAGATGCACCGCCCCGTAACGAGTTCCTTGCCTCTGCTTCCACTTTGAGGAATCGCCTCGCTAACTTAGGACGGGAGATGCCTGCGCCGCGCCACAGATTCTATGGTTGGGTCCATTCTTTGGACAAGTTTTGGTGGGCTCGTATGACAAAGTACGTCTTGAGCCGATGGAGCGAGGAGTTGCACGCTTGCGGTCTTTATGCAGCCATTCGTGCCACCATGCATGGTTTACCTGTTAGTGCGAGGCATTTCTTTGCCCTATGCGAGCTTTATAATTCGGATTCGAATACCTTTCTGACTAGGCATGGAGAGTTGGGTTTGGCTCTTCATGAGATGCATAAGATTTCTGGTTTGCCCATGGGTCAGATGTTATACCAGGAGTATTTTCCTTCCAACCATGAACTGAGTCAGCTGAAGGATCGCATGCCCGACCGTTACGAGACTTTATGGGACCTTACTTGTCACTATCACATTGCTTTGGCGCAGTCTAGGCCCTTAGCGAAGAGGACCAAATCAAATGTGAGCCTGAAGCAGTTCGCATCTTATTTGTTCAAGAATCTGGAGAGCAATTCTAGTGAAACTATTTGTGAACTGGCACCGCTTACTCCTTCAGGGGTCAATGATTTGCTGAAGAAGGTTGACGCTCGCTCCTATACCAATAGCAGTCCTGAGAGCGGCTTTCCTGCAGGGACCAAGTTCAGATCATTTTTATGGCATGCGACTGCGCCGATTCGTCCGATGACCCTTCTTGCCGGTTACCTCGCTATCTGGTTAAAGAAATGCGTGGTCCCGTATCAGTCTGGTGACGCTCTGCCACTGGAAGTGCTCTACCCTGCGGTTCAACTTGCCTACAGAAAGGAACTTTCCCTTCTTCCGGTGATGGTGGCTAACATTCATCGAGGGCTTCGACAAATTTCTGGCGCTTTTACACGGGAGGAGAAGGAATCGCCGACTCAGATTCCTACCACTAAGGTGGAGCTTCCGTATGTTTATTTGATGGCTTGGTTCGTCCTTCATCGTTCTGACATGATGTCGGTACCGCATGCCATGGACCACTCTGTTCCCTTACTACAGCTGCTTGAGAATGGCGAGTGGGAAGGCCGAGGATTCTCTGATATCAGGAGGCAGTTACAGGTCCACAAGTGCTGGGCGTTCTCTACTTGTTTTCCACAGTTCTCCAGTCGGTATGGCGAGTGTTTGATTGATGAGGAGAAACCGAGGGAGTATCGCACTTATTTGGATATCGGCTGCTTTAATTGGCTAGTGAACATCAGGCCGGGCTACTTGACTTTCCGGGTGGGGAATCAGTGTTTTATAGAGCCATATCTACCCTGCCGATTCGCTCGCCAGTTTGGTTATGACCAGCTTTATGTTGGGAACCCACGCCAGCAGCTTCGTGCTCATGGAGGTTTGGTGGACGGTCTTCGTGCATGGTTGTGGACTGTGACAGGCTGCACTGGTGCTAGGTTCAGTCTCCCGGGTGCTGAGCGACAGTTGAACCTCACTTTCTTGAGCTGCAGGTGGTTGTTAGCAGCTAATAAGACTGTCCCTGTGAAGCTTATTGAAGAGTTGGTGGCCGAAGAAGCCTCTCAGATTGATTCTCATGTGATCCGGGACGGTGCTCGGTCACAGAGGGCGCGGGGCAAGACCCGCCGACTTGATGCAGAAGGTCATAGGGCCTTTAGTTCTGCTGGAGAGGCTTTAGGCGGAGATCCTGAAGACTACGAGGCAGATTTCGAGCGAGGTTAGTCACCCATCTTTTCTTTCTGCATTTCCGAATTGCCAGTCCTGACCACTATCTGATATTTCAGGGACAGCGACAAACAGTGAAGAGGAATTCCGTCCTTTTGCCCGGGCAAGACCTTCGACTACTGTCCGTGCTGATAGGCGGAAGAGACTAGCCCATAAGCCGCCTGCAGATTCGCGGGCATCTGAGATGGACTTGGCTGGTGATGATCCTGCTAGTGACAGAGGTAACATCTACTCTATAGATCATTCTCTTGATCGTTTAGATTTTTAGGCTCATGCTTTCCCATTCTATGCAGGAGAGCGCGAGGAAGGGGAGATGGGTTTCGATCCTGCTCCTCATGAGTTTGTATCTTCTGGTGAGCCTGACTCACCTTACCAAGTACCAGGTAGAAAAGCCTGCAGAAGCTGCCGACTTTAGGGAGGCTACCAATGTAGGACCTGATTTAGTGAATCCAGATACATCTACGAGAGGTAACTCATTTCGATTGGTCATAGTCTCTTTATTATTCTTTCGCACTTATACCCTCTTGTGTCAGATTTTTCAGTTGACGATTTTGACGAGGAGGGTTTGCCTATGGACACTTCTATGTTCCACTTCATGTATGACTCTCCTCAGATTGATGGCCAGCTGCCCGAGGATATGTTTCCTGAGCCTGCACTCCCTCAGGATCCCGAGAATGAGAATCATGAAGGTATGTAGCTTTTCTCAAGTTAATTATAGGACTAGCCAATTTTTTGGCTAATGCAGCTATAATGTGATGTGTCTGATCATTCTGTTTTGTGCTTAACAGGAGCTTTTGTTGATACTGACCCTGTTGAGCCGGCTGTAAGACCAACTCCACCAGTTGATACACCTACAGTCGTCACACCTCCACTACCCCCAGTGACTCAAGGGGAAGGAGGTATGAATTAAGCAATTTATGAATATCCTTTATTTCTTTATTAAAACTTCTTGACAGATTTCTCCTTCTTGTGTAGGGCCTTCCTCTTGGCTTCATGTCCTCGTGAAGGAGTTGTTATCGGACAATGACCCTGAGAAGATCGTCATCTGCATAGAAGTACGCTCTTTCTTCTCCTTTATGAATGCCATGATTGACAAGCTCTTCCACGGCGGACTTTCCCTTCACCAGTTCAAGCCATTCCTTGATCTTAAGATAAATTCAATAAGGGATGCAGGGTACCCAGATCTGGCGAAGTCTATTGTTGATGATCTTGACCGCCTAGAGCGTGAGCTTCAGATGTTTCGTAAGCTTCGGGATGCAGGTGCCTCTTCATTCATTGCTGTTGAGTTGGATACTCATTTACAGACACGGCGCGATGCTAGGTTTCTTGCTGAGTTAGACATTCAGGTGCAGCGGGATCGAGTGGACCAAGTTGAGGCCCACCTTGCTGCTAAATCATCTTCACTCACCGAGCTTGCCTCTTCTCTTGCCTCCTGTGCGACCGAGATAGACCAGCTCAGAAGAGCACTCCGTGAAAAAGAGGAGACTTTTGGTATTCTTCAGATGACGAAGGTACAGGATCAACAAGCCCACACTGCTTTATCTGGTGAGTTGACATCTTTGAAGCAGAAGTTGGCTGAGACGGAGGAGATTGCTGCGAGAACTTTAGATACCGACGAGGAGTCCATCAGAGCTGAGTTGAGGCAGGCTTATGATGGGAAGCTCTCTAAGCTTAATCAGCAGATTTTTGGCCATGTTTTTGATGTATAATTTCATTTGCTGAATGTCTTGACTCTTGATCCTTTTAGTGGAACTGGTTTCTTTTATCTTTATCTTTATTATGATTCCTCATTCCGTTTGAAATGATTGACCATAATACTTTTAGGATTTTTGGCAAACCCTCAGCCATCAACGGATTTGATTAGCCTTTATTCCGCATGTAACGTTGTGCTTAGAGACTGAATCCTCTAAGACTTGTTGCTATGACTTTGAATACATAGACTTCGCCGTTGTCATGGGAATAGGCTACCCAGCAACGTGTATTAGATGCTGACTTATCCCTACTTAGGCTTCGGGATAAAATTCCCCAGAATCGAACTCTGGTGTCTTTTTCTTCGGAGAAAGACTAAACCGGCGACGCGTGTTAGGCGTCGGCATATCCTTTCTTAGGATTCAGGATGAAATTCCCCATGCGTGTAAGGCATGGATTTTGGTGTTATTAATAACAACCTGTCACAATGTTGAATATGTGAACGGGTGTTCTTTTTAACGGTTAAGAACTAACCGGCAGCGCGGGTTAAGCGCAGACTTATCCTTGCTTAGGTTTCAGGATAGAATACCCCAGAATTGAACTCTGGTGTCTTTTTCTTCGGAGAAAGACTAAACCGGCGACGCGTGTTAGGCGTCGGCCTATCCTTTCTTAGGATTCAGGATGAAATTCCCCATGCGTGTAAGGCATGGATTTTGGTGTTATTAATAACAACCTGTCACAATGTTGAATATGTGAACGGGTGTTCTTTTTAAACGGTTAAGAACTGACCGGCAGCGCGTGTCAGGCGCAGACTTATCCTTGCTTAGGTTTCAGGATAGAATACCCCAGAATCGAACTCTGGTGTCTTTTTGTGCGGAAAAAGACTAAACCGGCGACGCGTGTTAGGCGTCGGCATATCCTTTCTTAGGATTCAGGATGAAATTCCCCATGCGTGTAAGGCATGGATTTTGGTGTTATTAATAACAACCTGCCACAATGTTGAATATGTGAACGTGTGTTCTTTTTAACGGTTAAGAACAAACCGGCAGCGCGGGTTAAGCGCAGACTTATCCTTGCTTAGGTTTCAGGATAGAATACCCCAGAATCGAACTCTGGTGTCTTTTTCTACGGAAAAAGACTAAACCGGCAGCGCGTGTTAGGCGCAGACTTATCCCTGCTTAGGATTCGGGATAAACTTCCTAGGATGAATCCTGAATTCTTCGAAAAGGATTGGTATGGGGAAGGAAGAATTTTATATTCTATTCCCCGAACAAAGAAGGAAAGGAGACTCGAGGTGGGATCTCCACCCCCAGAATCCGGAAAGGTGAAACTAAGAGTGGGATCTCCACTCCGAGAATCAAAAAGATTCGGATAACCCTAACTGTCGGAAGGTTTGATTATCGAACTAAAGATGAATTTCTCGTTTATCGAGAATGAATCGTGGTTTTGGTCCTAACTGTAGGAAGGTTTGACCAAGTGGGAGGTTTGAGGTGACCCTAACTGTAGGAAGGTTTGATCACTCGATTTGAAAGTGGACCTCTCGTTCATTGGAGGAATCGAGAGGGGTTTTTGGTTTTGGTCCTAACTGTAGAAAGGTTTGACCGAATGGAAGGTTTAAGACGATCCTAACTGTAGGAAGGTTTGATCGCTTGATTTGTGGACCTCTCGTTCATTGGGAGAATCGAGAGGGGATTTTGACTGTGGTCCTAACTGTAAGAAGGTTTGACCAAGTGGGTGTTTTGAGACAATCCTAACTGTAGGAAGGTTTGATCGCTCAATTTGTGGACCTCTCGTTCATTGGGGGAATCGAGAGGGGATTTTGACTGTGGTCCTAACTGTAAGAAGGTTTGACCAAGTGGGTGTTTTGAGACAATCCTAACTGTAGGAAGGTTTGATCGCTCAATTTGTGGACCTCTCGTTCATTGGGGGAATCGAGAGGGGATTTTGACTGTGGTCCTAACTGTAAGAAGGTTTGACCAAGTGGGTGTTTTGAGACAATCCTAACTGTAGGAAGGTTTGATCGCTCAATTTGTGGACCTCTCGTTCATTGGGGGAATCGAGAGGGGATTTTGACTGTGGTCCTAACTGTAAGAAGGTTTGACCAAGTGGGTACTTTACGTCCAGACTCTAACAGAGAGAGTGTTGAGTGCATAGACATGGTGAGAATGGGAGTTCTTATTCATTACATTGCTGTGGTTTTGGGAACTTCCCATTACATAAATCGTCCACCCCCAGTTTCCTCTGCGGAACTGGTTCGGACATTATTATCAGTTAACTAACCGGGTTATCCTTAAGAATATTAGCTTAATATTCTCCAGGAACTTCCCGTCAAAAGTGGGGAAACAGTTTAGACTCATATACCTATTGGAGTATCAGGGAGTAGTTTAACCTCTTATACCGGTCGGAGGATTGAGAAACAGTTTATACTCGTATACTCTTTGGAGTTTTGAGAAGCAGTTTATACTCTTATACTTATCGGAGTCTGCCATTCTCAATTGGCTTACCTCAGCGTTATGACGCCAGCTTCAACCAAGGTCTGAATGCTATTCTTGAGAGCAAAGCAATCCTTGGTGGGATGAACGACCCTCCTGTGGTATGCACAGTACTTTGGGTCCGTAGTGTTGTCAGCTTCCTCCTGATTTGTGATAGGCGGTAGCTTGATCTTGTTACCTTCAAGGAGGGATTCGAAGATGGCTGGAACGTCTTCGTCCTTGAAGGAATACTCTCTTTGGAGTCTCGGACCCGAAGTCTTTTGCTGCCTTCGGGATTGCTGTTGTGACGCTTGATTAGCACCACCAGTAGCTGCAGGTGTTTTGCCCTTACCACGAGAGGCGAAATTTGAGTCCAGCGGATTAACCGTCGGTTGGTTCCTCTCGGCCTTCTTCCTTCTAAGGAATCGCTCAGCCTGCTCCCCTCGGACCTTCAGATCCTTCCAAGTGTCAGACGGTGCTGTTCCCATTGCTTCCAACACGTCCAACGCAAGGTTGTTGTGGCAAGTTTGGAGGATGAATTCCTCTGTGATCGGGTCCCGGCAATTCATCGCCTTGTTCCGGAACCTTTTGACGAAGGTGTCGACTAACTCCCCGTCCTTCTGCTTCTCATCGAGCAATGATCCGATAGATATCTCGGTGTCGTCGTCGAAGAAGTTGGCCAGGAACTTGGTCTCCATGTCATCCCAGCTGTTCACGTTTCCTGGCTTGAGGCGGCGGTACCAATCGAAGGCGGCTCCGCGAAGAGTGCCAACGAATGACCGCACCATCAGAGGCTCATTGCCGGAGATAATACCCAAGTGCGATTTGAAATAAATCAAATGCTGAGTGGGGGAACCCTTCCCATCGAACGGCGTGAAGTTGATTAAACTGAACTTCGCCGGATAGGGGATCGATTCCCATTCTCGTGGGTATGGACAGGGAATGCCTGTTTTCTTCGTCTCTTGAGCGGAGATCAATGTGTTGATTTTGCTCTCGAGATCTTTGATCTTCAAGTCTTCACTTGTATCCTCGTTGGCATCCTCGTTACCACCCCCTGCATTGACGGGAGGGTTATTGGCATTGTGAGCTCCATCCCTATCCGTGTGCTCTTCTTCCTGAACAACCTGATTACGGTGACTTGGTTCACCTTGTTGGTTCCTGAACGCCTGGATTTGTTGCTCATGCATCTCTCTCATAGTCTGCATGGCCATCTCCATCTCGAATTTGAAACTTTCTTTCTGCTTAGCCAAAGCGTCTTCAAGCATCTTGGCCATTTCTTCCGCGCTTATCATAAATGACTCGCGGGGTTGTCCTTCGCTGGACACTGTATTGTCCGATGCGACAGCAGAGCAGGAATCCGATTCTTCATCTTCCGAAGGCAATCTTGTCCGAACCCTACCATAAGTTCCTCGTGCGATGGCTCCGGACTGCAGACGGGTTACACGCCGGGACGCTTCCAGAAACGATTTGAGATCAATCTGTGTCGATGTCTCTTTGCTGGTCATGTTGGCGGTGACCCTCGGAAATTCTCCGTCTTTAACCACCGTTCTTCTTTGCCGGAAACGCCTATACCTTGGTTTTGGCGTTTCGGTGCCGAGCCTTTCGAACACTGAAATTCTCTCGGGGACTACCTTGATGCAGTTGCATTGAGACAGTACCGCCCGAATGAGCTTTGAACAAGGGCACTGAGTTTCCTGTTCTCGGGGACTCCTCTTTCTGGTTCTGTTCGTACCCCCAGCACGATAGTACAACTCGTCATTTTGACAGTCGGAGTAACCTATCGTGTGTGGGCACGACTTCTCAGGTATAACATTATCACTATCAGATGATAATGTTTCCATCTGAGGGCGAATTGCCTTCCTTGGACTTTCAAGAGTCACGCGCCTTGAGACATGCCTTTTTGGGCGTGAATTCTCAGCGGGCTCTTGGACCTCAATGCGCAAATTAGCGCGCGCAGTTGCCTTGAGCTCCTTGTCATGTTGGAGGTAGCGGTGACCCCCAGCGTGTTGATTCGTTCGGGGTTTTCTTAGTGGGCCCAAACGTTCTTGGATCGGAGCTTTGCTTCGCTCATCGGGAATTGGACCGAGGCGCTCCAAGACTGGCTTTCTTCTTCGGGAGGATTCTGCATGATCTCCCGGAGTAGCTATGGGAATTCTCGGCGACTTAGCTGGGTTCGCCGGAGGTTGAATTTTGGTTGGAGGCTGCAAAGGTTGCTCCTTAGCCTGAATTGCCGCTTCAGACTTTGGCCTCCAAACTTTGCGAGTTGGTGGCGGCTTCTTGGCCACTTCTTTCTGCAACTTTCTACGGGCTTCTTCGGCTTGAGCCCGTGCCTGCGCTGATAGTGCGCGGCGTTTGCGGATGCGTTCTTCCAGCGTCGAACGATTCCGTTTGACACGGACCCATTCCATTGTTGGCGGCTTGGAAGAGGCGCCGTTCATCTGTTGTTGAGGCTGTTTGCCTCTCTTGTTCTTCAGACCCGCGTTGTAGCGGACTCCGTCGGTGGACTCCATCGCTTTGGCGAATTGTTTGGCCAAGCGTTGGCGTTGCCTTTGGCGGGCTCTCTTTGAGAGAGTCACCGCTCCTTTGGTGACGGAGGAATTGGTTGGAACCAGCTTGATCTGGTTGGAGATTGGTGGAGCCTCATCTGACGCAACTTTGGCGTCAATCGAGATGAGGTCGTCGTTGGTAGCTTCAACTTCTTCGTACCAACGCACCTTTCTGTTGGAAGAGAACTTGGACTTCTTGGACTTGCGGGGGGAGGTTGATCTAGACGAGGATGAAAGGTATTCCTCGAACTTGGTCTGATCGAACTCGTATTCGACCTCCTCCACGACTGGGATCAAGATCCGCGGCTGCGACGCTCCGATCTCGGCAGCGAGATCGGTGGCTCCCACTGTGGTCGCCAGATTGTTCGCTGGAAAATTCGTGTCTTTCTTTGTTATTGATTCCATTGTCATCTTGAGTTACAACTTTTTGAGTTACAAAAGATCCGGTCTTTTTATAAGATCCGGTTACAACGAAAATCAAATAAAAATAAACAAAGATTACAACTTTTCTCCTTTTGTGTCGAACGAATCGCGAGCTCCTGTTTTGCGGTCGCTCGCTTTGTGGGTTCTTTGCCTGCGCCGGGGTTGTTTGCCGTGGACCACCGCGCGATCTAGATCCGGTCGGATCTACGCAGTACAACGGGTATTATTTCACCAAGGAAATAATAGCCGGGGAGGATTGTTTCACCAAGGAAACAATCGTCCAAGTCTCGGGATCTAAGACCAAGCTTAGATCCGGAGTATGCCTGCGTAGATCTGAGATCTGATCCTCTCGAACACCTGCCTTATTTGACGTTGATGATCGCCGAGCACCAGATCTGAAGGAGTGAGTCCCCGAAGTCCCAAAGTTTCAATCTTTTTTAAGTTCCGAGTCTCCAATCCAGCAGGGCTTCGCCTCTCTCCAAAATTTCCAACCTTCTCAAATGACAAGGGGGTGGCCTATTTATAGGCTCTCAGGACAGTGCCCGCAAAAAGAGAAACGTCGGCCACCGTCGGCCACTGTCGGCCACCTCGAGGTGGCCGGCACTGTGCCGAGCCACCTTGAGGTGGCTCGGCTCTTGGCCAAGCCACCCCAAGGTGGCTCGGCCACCGAGCCACCTCAGGGTGGCTCGGC
>NW_017972662.1:0-16345 GCF_001876935.1 Asparagus officinalis
TGTGAGGAGAAGAAGTAAAAACCCCCCCTCTATTTATAGAGCAGCCCCCTAGGCAAATGACCAAAAAACCCTCATATTCTAGCTATTTTTTGACCGTTTTAAGGGGCAAATCAGTCAAATGGCCAAATATAACGGTCAAAAATGACCGGGTCGGGCCGGGCCGGCACCGCCGACCTCATATCAGGCCAACGGTCACAAATTGTGACCGTTGGCGCCGGGTCCGGCGGGGCCGCGGCCTAGCCATATTTGGCCAACGGTCACAAATTGCGACCGTTGGCGTCGGGCCCGGCCCGGTCATTTTTCCGCGCCAACGGTCACAAATTGTGACCGTTGGCGTCGGGCCGGGCCAGCTCGCCCCGGCCCGTTTTTTAATCAACGATCACCCCAGGGTGACCGGTTGTTGCCTGGGCCAGGCCCGGACCCGGGCCGCCTGGCCCGGCATCGGACCCGGCACTGTTCCGGACCGGGCCCGGTTCCGGACCGGGCGACTTTCCGCCGACCCAGGCCTGGGCCCGGACCTGGGTTTGGCCCGGGTTTCCGGGTCGACCCCGGGCCCTGGCCGCGTGCTTTTTGGACACCCATAAATACACTACCTTAGTGAACTTTTCTTAGCTCTTTTAAAAGCCAAAGAAAATTAGCAATTTCGTGTCTATTCTCACCAATAAAACTATAAGGGATCTATGCACCTCTTCAAACATATTTAATGATTTTAAGAGTCAAAATAAATTCACTCAGGGGGGGTTAGTCATCTAGAACTTAAAACTGAAACTGGGATAATTTGTGGGATAAAATTTTAAGGTGTTAGTTACAAAGAACTAGGAAATGGGATATTTTTTTATAGTGTTAGTCAAGTAGAACTTTTGTAGAACTAGAACTGTATTATTTTTTTGGTGCGTTAGTCAAGTAGAATTCTACTAGAATTAGAATTGGGATAATTGGTCATAATTATCCCACAAATTATTCTACCTATATATATAACCATAAGTTCTCCTCTCTCAAATTATCCCACACATTGGAAAGAATACAATTGGGAGAAAAAAGTGAAACCCGCCTCCCTCCCTCTTGGTTAATTTCTCCGCCTAGAAAATTTCTCTGCCATGAAGTCAATCATCCGTTCATTTTTCTGTCTTTACTTTGTTTTTGTGATGATTAGATCTTTTATTATTATCTTCAAGATGTATTACTTTATTGATAGCTTTTTGACGTTAAATTACTTTATTATTATTTGTTTGATCTAAGTTTTCTCTCCACAACAGTAGTTTAGGTTAAGAATATAGTGTTAGTGGGTTAGTGCTAAAGATATGCGGGCTATTTATGTTTTTTTATAAGTTAGTAAGCAACTTTGCGATCACATTGATGATTAGATGTTGAATGGTTCATGGTGATATCTATTATTATTAAATCGGCTCAGTAAATTGATTAGGATATTTATAGTTCATCTGTCGATCATCTGTTTAGCGGTCATGGATGATTCCTGTGTACATTTTATTTATTTGCTGATTTGGTTTCAGCGATCATGATGAGATTGGTCCAAAGGGTTAATGGCTGAAAAATGCTTATTTTTTTTCTTTATGATGTTATGAGATTTGAACTTTCGACATTTATGATCCTCCACTAGAAGCTCCACGAAATGTTGCTGATGCAGACGATGACTCCGATAAAGAAGACGAGTTACAGACTCAACGAACAGCTGTAGGAGTTTGGAGAAATTCTATGGCAGATACCATGTGGGATGATAGAAGCCATGTGGGATGATGGAAGTCGAGTCACTCCAGGGATTTAGATTTTTATTTATTTTGTAAATTATTTTATTATTTGAGATGAATAGTGATGCTTTATTGCATTATATTTTATAGTTATTACTAGAATTTGTTTATCAATATTATATTATTTTTAATATATAATTATTAACAATAGTAATTTATACCCACCATTACCCCCACCAAATTATCCTACCAAATTATGCAACTTCATAATATTATCCATCATTATCCCACCAAATTATCCTACCAAATTATCACACTTTAAGAATTACCCATCATTGTTCCACTAAATTATCCCAGTGTTAAAATATTATCTCACTTTACCAATTATCCCAGTTCTACTTAAAAAGTTCTAGGTGACAAACCCCCCCTCAGATGATCTATTCTCAACAAGTAGAACTACAATTATTCTCTTTCCAATTAGGTGATACTACATGATTCTGTTCACAATTAACCTAATTCTTATGGTTGAAATAACGGGACTACTCCTGTCTTTTCTTAAAAAATTAAAAAAGTATAAATTGTTCTATCATCAAATAAATAATAGAAAGACTACAGAAATTCTAATTGTTCAGAATAGATCATCTGAATGAATTTATTGAAGGTCGTGACACAATTGAATTCATGAATAAAGACCCGGCAGTCCTCAATGAATGAGAACTTTCCATTGGGCTAATAAAACCAGTAGCGCATAAGCGCATTAAAGGTCTCACTCAAGCTCAAAGTTGCAAATTTATGGGGAGTGCACTTGATTGAACAAGCCCTATTACTTTTTTTTTAACTAGCAAGAATTTGGAATTTGGAATTTGGACATGACCGAGATTTCAGATTCTTAGAGATTTTTAGTTGACAATATCAACGCACATATATATGCAAAGACACTTGATGAACGTTTCACTTCTTCCGTCATCGTAATCTCTTTTAAAAAAAAACTGTTGGATTTAATCTAATAAATCTATTTGTGGGCACATATGATTAATCAATGTGTATTGCTATCTTTCAGGATAACCCACTAAAGTGATCAATTAAGTTGGGTTAATGGGTATTTAAATATAATCATGGGGTTATATGTGCAGATACCAGATTGTAATTGTGATTTATTGAGGGGCTAAATTATAAAAGTACAACATCTATAAATAAGGGGTTATGGTCCCTAATCTAGGGTTACTACATTCTCTAATTCTCTTCACCCACATCTAAGAGAGAAATTCGGCTAAAGAGAAAACCCTAAGGTTAGAAGATCCAAAACCCAAAATCAAGATCAAGCAATGGATTCAGGTATAAGCTTCCGCTCTTTTTAGATTTTTGTTAATCTCTTTGAATTAATCATGGCTATATGGTTTTAGATCTCAAGTTTTATGATGTAGATCTAACAAGTGGTATCAGAGCCACCTTGATTAATTCTTAGGGATTTAAGTTTTATTGGGTTTTTTGATCTTAAATCTCTGGTTAAAGATTCAATTTTTGGGTTCGGATGAACAGTAATGTTCGGTAAACAGTAGCGAAATTTTTTTTTCCGGGTGAACAGTAAAGTTTTTTCGGATGAACAGTAACTTTTGGAATTTTTTTGATTTTTCTTTGATTTTTTCTTCAATTTTTTCCAATTCTGGATCTGTTTTGAAAATAAAAATCAAAGATTTTTTGGGTTCGGCGGCGGTTTCAATTTGAAACCCTAAGGGTTCATGGCGAAAATTGAGGAGGTGGTTACCTCAAACGAACTTTGCGTTCGTTCTCAGGTCGAACTTTGCGTTCAATTTTTAACGAACTTTGCGTTCGTTCTCAGGTTGAACTCTGCGTTCATTTTTTGAAAATAAAAATCAAAGATTTTTTTTGGGTTCGGCGGCGGTTTCAATTTGAAACCCTAAGGGTTCATGGCGAAAATTGAGGAGGTGGTTATTTTAAACGAACTTTGCGTTCGTTCTCAGGTCGAACTTTGCGTTCGTACTTAGGTTGAACTCTGCGTTCATTTTTTAAACGAACTTTGCGTTCGTTCTCAGGTCGAACTTTGCGTTCGTACTCAGGATGAACTCTGCGTTCAATTTTAAACGAACTTTGCGTTCGTTCTCAGGTCGAACTTTGCGTTCGTACTCAGGTTGAACTCTGCGTTCATTTTTAAACGAACCTTGCGTTCGTTCTCAGGTCGAACATTGCGTTCGTACTCAGGTTGAACTCTGCGTTCATTTTTTAAACGAACCTTGCGTTCGTTCTCAGGTCGAACATTGCGTTCGTACTCAGGTTGAACTCTGCGTTCATTTTTAACGAACTTTGCGTTCGTTCTCAGGTCGAACATTGCGTTCGTACTCAGGTTGAACTCTGCGTTCATTTTTAACGAACTTTGCGTTCGTTCTCAGGTTGAACTCTGCGTTCATTTTTTAACGAACTTTGCGTTCGTTCTCAGGTTGAACTCTGCGTTCATTTTTAACGAACTTTGCGTTCGTTCTCAGGTTGAACTCTGCGTTCATTTTTAACGAACTTTGCGTTCGTTCTCAGGTCGAACATTGCGTTCGTACTCAGGTTGAACTCTGCGTTCATTTTTTAAACGAACCTTGCGTTCGTTCTCAGATCGAACATTGCGTTCGTACTCAGGTTGAACTCTGCGTTCATTTTTTAACGAACTTTGCGTTCGTTCTCAGGTCGAACATTGCGTTCGTACTCAGGTTGAACTCTGCGTTCATTTTTAACGAACTTTGCGTTCGTTCTCAGGTCGAACATTGCGTTCGTACTCAGGTTGAACTCTGCGTTCATTTTTAACGAACTTTGCGTTCGTTCTCAGGTCGAACATTGCGTTCGTACTCAGGTTGAACTCTGCGTTCATTTTTTAACGAACTTTGCGTTCGTTCTCAGGTCGAACATTGCGTTCGTACTCAAGGATGAACTCTGCGTTCAATTTTAACGAACTTTGCGTTCGTTCTCAGGTTGAACTCTGCGTTCATTTTTTAACGAACTTTGCGTTCGTTCTCAGGTCGAACATTGCGTTCGTACTCAGGTTGAACTCTGCGTTCATTTTTTAAACGAACCTTGCGTTCGTTCTCAGGTCGAACATTGCGTTCGTACTCAGGTTGAACTCTGCGTTCATTTTTTAACGAACTTTGCGTTCGTTCTCAGGTCGAACATTGCGTTCGTACTCAGGTTGAACTCTGCGTTCATTTTTTAACGAACTTTGCGTTCGTTCTCAGGTCGAACATTGCGTTCGTACTCAGGTTGAACTCTGCGTTCATTTTTTAACGAACTTTGCGTTCGTTCTCAGGTCGAACATTGCGTTCGTACTCAGGTTGAACTCTGCGTTCATTTTTTAACGAACTTTGCGTTCGTTCTCAGGTCGAACATTGCGTTCGTACTCAGGTTGAACTCTGCGTTCATTTTTTAAACGAACCTTGCGTTCGTTCTCAGATCGAACATTGCGTTCGTACTCAGGTTGAACTCTGCGTTCATTTTTTAAACGAACCTTGCGTTCGTTCTCAGATCGAACATTGCGTTCGTACTCAGGTTGAACTCTGCGTTCATTTTTAACGAACTTTGCGTTCGTTCTCAGGTCGAACATTGCGTTCGTACTCAGGTTGAACTCTGCGTTCATTTTTTAAACGAACCTTGCGTTCGTTCTCAGGTCGAACATTGCGTTCGTACTCAGGTTGAACTCTGCGTTCATTTTTTAACGAACTTTGCGTTCGTTCTCAGGTTGAACTCTGCGTTCATTTTTAACGAACTTTGCGTTCGTTCTCAGGTTGAACTCTGCGTTCATTTTTTAACGAACTTTGCGTTCGTTCTCAGGTTGAACTCTGCGTTCATTTTTTAACGAACTTTGCGTTCGTTCTCAGGTCGAACATTGCGTTCGTACTCAGGTTGAACTCTGCGTTCATTTTTAACGAACTTTGCGTTCGTTCTCAGGTCGAACATTGCGTTCGTACTCAGGTTGAACTCTGCGTTCATTTTTAACGAACTTTGCGTTCGTTCTCAGGTTGAACTCTGCGTTCATTTTTAACGAACTTTGCGTTCGTTCTCAGGTTGAACTCTGCGTTCATTTTTAACGAACTTTGCGTTCGTTCTCAGGTTGAACTCTGCGTTCATTTTTTAACGAACTTTGCGTTCGTTCTCAGGTTGAACTCTGCGTTCATTTTTTAACGAACTTTGCGTTCGTTCTCAGGTTGAACTCTGCGTTCATTTTTTAACGAACTTTGCGTTCGTTCTCAGGTCGAACATTGCGTTCGTACTCAGGTTGAACTCTGCGTTCATTTTTTAACGAACTTTGCGTTCGTTCTCAGGTCGAACATTGCGTTCGTACTCAGGTTGAACTCTGCGTTCATTTTTTAACGAACTTTGCGTTCGTTCTCAGGTCGAACATTGCGTTCGTACTCAGGTTGAACTCTGCGTTCATTTTTAACGAACTTTGCGTTCGTTCTCAGGTCGAACATTGCGTTCGTACTCAGGTTGAACTCTGCGTTCATTTTTAACGAACTTTGCGTTCGTTCTCAGGTCGAACATTGCGTTCGTACTCAGGTTGAACTCTGCGTTCATTTTTTAACGAACTTTGCGTTCGTTCTCAGGTCGAACATTGCGTTCGTACTCAGGTTGAACTCTGCGTTCATTTTTTAACGAACTTTGCGTTCGTTCTCAGGTCGAACATTGCGTTCGTACTCAGGTTGAACTCTGCGTTCATTTTTTAAACGAACCTTGCGTTCGTTCTCAGATCGAACATTGCGTTCGTACTCAGGTTGAACTCTGCGTTCATTTTTTAAACGAACCTTGCGTTCGTTCTCAGATCGAACATTGCGTTCGTACTCAGGTTGAACTCTGCGTTCATTTTTTAAACGAACCTTGCGTTCGTTCTCAGGTCGAACATTGCGTTCGTACTCAGGTTGAACTCTGCGTTCATTTTTTAAACGAACCTTGCGTTCGTTCTCAGGTCGAACATTGCGTTCGTACTCAGGTTGAACTCTGCGTTCATTTTTTAACGAACTTTGCGTTCGTTCTCAGGTCGAACATTGCGTTCGTACTCAGGTTGAACTCTGCGTTCATTTTTTAACGAACTTTGCGTTCGTTCTCAGGTCGAACATTGCGTTCGTACTCAGGTTGAACTCTGCGTTCATTTTTAACGAACTTTGCGTTCGTTCTCAGGTCGAACATTGCGTTCGTACTCAGGTTGAACTCTGCGTTCATTTTTTAACGAACTTTGCGTTCGTTCTCAGGTCGAACATTGCGTTCGTACTCAGGTTGAACTCTGCGTTCATTTTTTAAACGAACCTTGCGTTCGTTCTCAGATCGAACATTGCGTTCGTACTCAGGTTGAACTCTGCGTTCATTTTTTAACGAACTTTGCGTTCGTTCTCAGGTTGAACTCTGCGTTCATTTTTTAACGAACTTTGCGTTCGTTCTCAGGTCGAACATTGCGTTCGTACTCAGGTTGAACTCTGCGTTCATTTTTTAACGAACTTTGCGTTCGTTCTCAGGTCGAACATTGCGTTCGTACTCAGGTTGAACTCTGCGTTCATTTTTTAACGAACTTTGCGTTCGTTCTCAGGTCGAACATTGCGTTCGTACTCAGGTTGAACTCTGCGTTCATTTTTTAACGAACTTTGCGTTCGTTCTCAGGTTGAACTCTGCGTTCATTTTTAACGAACTTTGCGTTCGTTCTCAGGTCGAACATTGCGTTCGTACTCAGGTTGAACTCTGCGTTCATTTTTTAACGAACTTTGCGTTCGTTCTCAGGTCGAACATTGCGTTCGTACTCAGGTTGAACTCTGCGTTCATTTTTTAACGAACTTTGCGTTCGTTCTCAGGTCGAACATTGCGTTCGTACTCAGGTTGAACTCTGCGTTCATTTTTAACGAACTTTGCGTTCGTTCTCAGGTCGAACATTGCGTTCGTACTCAGGTTGAACTCTGCGTTCATTTTTTAACGAACTTTGCGTTCGTTCTCAGGTCGAACATTGCGTTCGTACTCAGGTTGAACTCTGCGTTCATTTTTTAACGAACTTTGCGTTCGTTCTCAGGTTGAACTCTGCGTTCATTTTTAACGAACTTTGCGTTCGTTCTCAGGTTGAACTCTGCGTTCATTTTTAACGAACTTTGCGTTCGTTCTCAGGTTGAACTCTGCGTTCATTTTTTAACGAACTTTGCGTTCGTTCTCAGGTTGAACTCTGCGTTCATTTTTTAACGAACTTTGCGTTCGTTCTCAGGTTGAACTCTGCGTTCATTTTTTAACGAACTTTGCGTTCGTTCTCAGGTCGAACATTGCGTTCGTACTCAGGTTGAACTCTGCGTTCATTTTTTAACGAACTTTGCGTTCGTTCTCAGGTTGAACTCTGCGTTCATTTTTTAACGAACTTTGCGTTCGTTCTCAGGTCGAACATTGCGTTCGTACTCAGGTTGAACTCTGCGTTCATTTTTTAAACGAACCTTGCGTTCGTTCTCAGATCGAACATTGCGTTCGTACTCAGGTTGAACTCTGCGTTCATTTTTAACGAACTTTGCGTTCGTTCTCAGGTTGAACTCTGCGTTCATTTTTTAACGAACTTTGCGTTCGTTCTCAGGTTGAACTCTGCGTTCATTTTTTAACGAACTTTGCGTTCGTTCTCAGGTCGAACATTGCGTTCGTACTCAGGTTGAACTCTGCGTTCATTTTTTAACGAACTTTGCGTTCGTTCTCAGGTCGAACATTGCGTTCGTACTCAGGTTGAACTCTGCGTTCATTTTTTAACGAACTTTGCGTTCGTTCTCAGGTCGAACATTGCGTTCGTACTCAGGTTGAACTCTGCGTTCATTTTTAACGAACTTTGCGTTCGTTCTCAGGTCGAACATTGCGTTCGTACTCAGGTTGAACTCTGCGTTCATTTTTTAACGAACTTTGCGTTCGTTCTCAGGTCGAACATTGCGTTCGTACTCAGGTTGAACTCTGCGTTCATTTTTTAACGAACTTTGCGTTCGTTCTCAGGTCGAACATTGCGTTCGTACTCAGGTTGAACTCTGCGTTCATTTTTTAACGAACTTTGCGTTCGTTCTCAGGTCGAACATTGCGTTCGTACTCAGGTTGAACTCTGCGTTCATTTTTTAACGAACTTTGCGTTCGTTCTCAGGTCGAACATTGCGTTCGTACTCAGGTTGAACTCTGCGTTCATTTTTAACGAACTTTGCGTTCGTTCTCAGGTCGAACATTGCGTTCGTACTCAGGTTGAACTCTGCGTTCATTTTTAACGAACTTTGCGTTCGTTCTCAGGTCGAACATTGCGTTCGTACTCAGGTTGAACTCTGCGTTCATTTTTTAACGAACTTTGCGTTCGTTCTCAGGTTGAACTCTGCGTTCATTTTTAACGAACTTTGCGTTCGTTCTCAGGTTGAACTCTGCGTTCATTTTTAACGAACTTTGCGTTCGTTCTCAGGTCGAACATTGCGTTCGTACTCAGGTTGAACTCTGCGTTCATTTTTTAACGAACTTTGCGTTCGTTCTCAGGTTGAACTCTGCGTTCATTTTTTAACGAACTTTGCGTTCGTTCTCAGGTTGAACTCTGCGTTCATTTTTAACGAACTTTGCGTTCGTTCTCAGGTCGAACATTGCGTTCGTACTCAGGTTGAACTCTGCGTTCATTTTTTAACGAACTTTGCGTTCGTTCTCAGGTTGAACTCTGCGTTCATTTTTTAACGAACTTTGCGTTCGTTCTCAGGTTGAACTCTGCGTTCATTTTTAACGAACTTTGCGTTCGTTCTCAGGTCGAACATTGCGTTCGTACTCAGGTTGAACTCTGCGTTCATTTTTTAACGAACTTTGCGTTCGTTCTCAGGTCGAACATTGCGTTCGTACTCAGGTTGAACTCTGCGTTCATTTTTTAACGAACTTTGCGTTCGTTCTCAGGTCGAACATTGCGTTCGTACTCAGGTTGAACTCTGCGTTCATTTTTAACGAACTTTGCGTTCGTTCTCAGGTCGAACATTGCGTTCGTACTCAGGTTGAACTCTGCGTTCATTTTTAACGAACTTTGCGTTCGTTCTCAGGTCGAACATTGCGTTCGTACTCAGGTTGAACTCTGCGTTCATTTTTTAACGAACTTTGCGTTCGTTCTCAGGTTGAACTCTGCGTTCATTTTTAACGAACTTTGCGTTCGTTCTCAGGTTGAACTCTGCGTTCATTTTTAACGAACTTTGCGTTCGTTCTCAGGTCGAACATTGCGTTCGTACTCAGGTTGAACTCTGCGTTCATTTTTTAACGAACTTTGCGTTCGTTCTCAGGTTGAACTCTGCGTTCATTTTTTAACGAACTTTGCGTTCGTTCTCAGGTTGAACTCTGCGTTCATTTTTTAACGAACTTTGCGTTCGTTCTCAGGTCGAACATTGCGTTCGTACTCAGGTTGAACTCTGCGTTCATTTTTTAACGAACTTTGCGTTCGTTCTCAGGTTGAACTCTGCGTTCATTTTTTAACGAACTTTGCGTTCGTTCTCAGGTCGAACATTGCGTTCGTACTCAGGTTGAACTCTGCGTTCATTTTTTAAACGAACCTTGCGTTCGTTCTCAGATCGAACATTGCGTTCGTACTCAGGTTGAACTCTGCGTTCATTTTTAACGAACTTTGCGTTCGTTCTCAGGTCGAACATTGCGTTCGTACTCAGGTTGAACTCTGCGTTCATTTTTTAAACGAACCTTGCGTTCGTTCTCAGGTCGAACATTGCGTTCGTACTCAGGTTGAACTCTGCGTTCATTTTTTAACGAACTTTGCGTTCGTTCTCAGGTCGAACATTGCGTTCGTACTCAGGTTGAACTCTGCGTTCATTTTTTAACGAACTTTGCGTTCGTTCTCAGGTCGAACATTGCGTTCGTACTCAGGTTGAACTCTGCGTTCATTTTTAACGAACTTTGCGTTCGTTCTCAGGTCGAACATTGCGTTCGTACTCAGGTTGAACTCTGCGTTCATTTTTTAACGAACTTTGCGTTCGTTCTCAGGTCGAACATTGCGTTCGTACTCAGGTTGAACTCTGCGTTCATTTTTTAACGAACTTTGCGTTCGTTCTCAGGTCGAACATTGCGTTCGTACTCAGGTTGAACTCTGCGTTCATTTTTAACGAACTTTGCGTTCGTTCTCAGGTTGAACTCTGCGTTCATTTTTTAACGAACTTTGCGTTCGTTCTCAGGTCGAACATTGCGTTCGTACTCAGGTTGAACTCTGCGTTCATTTTTTAACGAACTTTGCGTTCGTTCTCAGGTCGAACATTGCGTTCGTACTCAGGTTGAACTCTGCGTTCATTTTTAACGAACTTTGCGTTCGTTCTCAGGTCGAACATTGCGTTCGTACTCAGGTTGAACTCTGCGTTCATTTTTTAAACGAACCTTGCGTTCGTTCTCAGATCGAACATTGCGTTCGTACTCAGGTTGAACTCTGCGTTCATTTTTTAAACGAACCTTGCGTTCGTTCTCAGGTCGAACATTGCGTTCGTACTCAGGTTGAACTCTGCGTTCATTTTTTAAACGAACCTTGCGTTCGTTCTCAGGTCGAACATTGCGTTCGTACTCAGGTTGAACTCTGCGTTCATTTTTTAACGAACTTTGCGTTCGTTCTCAGGTCGAACATTGCGTTCGTACTCAGGTTGAACTCTGCGTTCATTTTTTAACGAACTTTGCGTTCGTTCTCAGGTCGAACATTGCGTTCGTACTCAGGTTGAACTCTGCGTTCATTTTTTAACGAACTTTGCGTTCGTTCTCAGGTCGAACATTGCGTTCGTACTCAGGTTGAACTCTGCGTTCATTTTTTAACGAACTTTGCGTTCGTTCTCAGGTCGAACATTGCGTTCGTACTCAGGTTGAACTCTGCGTTCATTTTTTAAACGAACCTTGCGTTCGTTCTCAGATCGAACATTGCGTTCGTACTCAGGTTGAACTCTGCGTTCATTTTTTAACGAACTTTGCGTTCGTTCTCAGGTCGAACATTGCGTTCGTACTCAGGTTGAACTCTGCGTTCATTTTTTAAACGAACCTTGCGTTCGTTCTCAGGTCGAACATTGCGTTCGTACTCAGGTTGAACTCTGCGTTCATTTTTTAACGAACTTTGCGTTCGTTCTCAGGTCGAACATTGCGTTCGTACTCAGGTTGAACTCTGCGTTCATTTTTTAAAGAACTTTGCGTTCGTTCTCAGGTCGAACTTTGCGTTCGTACTCAGGTTGAACTCTGCGTTCATTTTTTAACGAACTTTGCGTTCGTTCTCAGGTTGAACTCTGCGTTCATTTTTAACGAACTTTGCGTTCGTTCTCAGGTTGAACTCTGCGTTCATTTTTTAACGAACTTTGCGTTCGTTCTCAGGTCGAACATTGCGTTCGTACTCAGGTTGAACTCTGCGTTCATTTTTTAAACGAACCTTGCGTTCGTTCTCAGATCGAACATTGCGTTCGTACTCAGGTTGAACTCTGCGTTCATTTTTAACGAACTTTGCGTTCGTTCTCAGGTTGAACTCTGCGTTCATTTTTAACGAACTTTGCGTTCGTTCTCAGGTTGAACTCTGCGTTCATTTTTTAACGAACTTTGCGTTCGTTCTCAGGTTGAACTCTGCGTTCATTTTTTAACGAACTTTGCGTTCGTTCTCAGGTTGAACTCTGCGTTCATTTTTTAACGAACTTTGCGTTCGTTCTCAGGTTGAACTCTGCGTTCATTTTTTAACGAACTTTGCGTTCGTTCTCAGGTCGAACATTGCGTTCGTACTCAGGTTGAACTCTGCGTTCATTTTTTAACGAACTTTGCGTTCGTTCTCAGGTTGAACTCTGCGTTCATTTTTTAACGAACTTTGCGTTCGTTCTCAGGTTGAACTCTGCGTTCATTTTTAACGAACTTTGCGTTCGTTCTCAGGTCGAACATTGCGTTCGTACTCAGGTTGAACTCTGCGTTCATTTTTTAACGAACTTTGCGTTCGTTCTCAGGTTGAACTCTGCGTTCATTTTTTAACGAACTTTGCGTTCGTTCTCAGGTCGAACATTGCGTTCGTACTCAGGTTGAACTCTGCGTTCATTTTTAACGAACTTTGCGTTCGTTATAAAGGGGGGAAATTGTGATATGCAGTTGGTCGGATTTGGTTTGAATGCCCCATTTAATTTAAGGAAATCCGACAAATCATATTTTGCCCAAAATGACCCAATCGTTCATGCCAGAATTTAAAAGAATTTGGGTCCCTAAATCTCAAACTCATCGCAACATGTTGTATTTTAGGTCAGACAAATTCTAAAATATACACATATGAATAAAAACCACATAGGTTCACAAGAGTTTAAAGCAAAATCAAGATAAATTAAAATTGTCTGACAAATGTATATAATCCAAATATAGAGAAACCAAATAGTTTACCTTGACTACCTCGATAAGATCCATTACCTCCTCCTCGTCCAAGCATATGAATATTAGTTTGAATTATGACATGTGCTTCAGGCACTACGACTGAACTAATTAAACTTGCATTATGGTTTCTCACAACAGCTGGTTGTGTTTTTAACAACTACTAATGCAAGGATTAGTTCATAATGCTTTTAGTTGTACTATTGTAAGAGTACAAGGTTACTTGTTGAATTGTATTCAGTCGAGGGTTTAAAATCCAAAAATGGCTACAGGATAAGATCTCCTACTATGTTCATAGCCTCCCCCTTGTCCACGCGTATAAGTAATTTTCTGAATTGTAGCATGTGCTACAAACACAACTCGTAAGCCAATTAGTCTGACATTGTGATTTCTAATCATCAATTGGTTGTGCTTTTCTACGACTACTAATGCAGATATCAATTCAGAATGCTAAGTGCAATTCTTGGTCATGTACTGCTGCTGGAGTACAATATTATTTGCGTGGAATAGGGAAAACAATTTTTCGATAAATTTTGTCATTGTCTGTAATGTTCTGCTTACAGAGTTTCAGCTGCTAGATAATTTGGTACAGAACTGAATCATATTTAGTCATGTATTTGAAATTCAAAAAGTTCTGATTCAGTCTGCCAGTTGCATTTGAGGGAAGATTATTGGTTTCTATAGATCAAAGCGATCATTCAGGGATTGCCCAGAAAATTGAATACTTTTTCACTGAGGCATTTAATTTTTCATGTCTTAGAAAATTTAAAGTGTTTGCCTTCTGAGCAAATATACTTAAAGAATCAAGAAATATAATCGTGCAAAAAACACAAGGGTGTCAGTAAAAATTAACGTTCAAGGCCAAAGACAAGTAATAGTTACTATTATATATCACAGTGCACTACTCATGGGGATGAAAGATTAGTGCATGAGAAATTAGAAATATTCAGAATTTCATTAATTTAAATTTAAAAAAAATAAAAGGAAAACTCCTCGAGATCTCAAGTCTAATTTACTAGGAAATTAATGATTGTGACCATCAATGGACATGTGGAAAAATCCAATGTATGATTTCAAAAGAGGAAATTAATGATTATGGCCCATGTTAAATTATAAAGATGTGGACACTACATGTCAGATCTAATAGACTTTGGATAATAAATTCGTGATATAAATTTAACAAAAAATCTAATAGACTTTGGACAAGGTATGAAAGTTAAATGTGCCTGAAACTTTGAAGTATCAAAGTAAAATCAGATCGAATTTTTGGGGTACCAAAGTGTTAAATAAACACCTAACACTTCAAAGTGAAAAGGTGCCAAAGTTTTGGGTACCAAAGTAAAAATAAGCCACCAAATAAACAGAAAGTTTTTTTTTTTTTGACACTAGTCCCATTAAATCAATTAAATTGCTATTTGGTCCCTTACATCTTATGTTATTTTTAAATTAATCCCCTAAATTATTGAAAGTGCTATTAGGATCTCCAATTTTTAAGTTATTTTGAAATTAAACCTTCAAACTAAGAGTAGATTTAGCAATTAGACTAATAGAAATTTTAGTGTACAACAACTGAATAGAGCAGGCACGTGCAACGCACTTGTCCTCCATACTAGTAATTTAAAAAACAATTTAAGAAAGCAACAATTCAAAAAGGATTCATAGTTAATAAAACACAACTAAATATGTGATAAATGAATTATACGCAAGAATAGAACTATCATTGGGAGAATAAATCAGTGAAGGCATAATATCATCAAATATACAAAACAAAGTCTGCAATTTAAGGTTTCAACGAAAACCGAACTTTAACATTCCAATGTAAGAATTTATTCAAAGCTCCAATCATGGCTATCGAATAAATCCCATGCATAACCTAAGCCTACAGTCCATCACCCAGCTATCCAAGTAAACAAAATAATAAGGGTGTAGCCACAATTCAAATTAAGGTTTGAATCTTATACACATGTACAAATAAAATTTTAACTCCTAATACAAATGCTTTTTAAGATAACAAAGCTTTGAACTTGAACCTTAGACTTTCAATGTTTAATTTTACAGTAAAGTTTCTTCCAGAGAACTATAAACACAGTTAAATGTTCACAAAGAGCTAGCATGCGTCCGAATCAATAATTTAAAAGTCCAATTTCATATTTTGTATGGCAAAAATCAACCTTCATATATTTAAAATACACTAACTAAGAAGAAGTCATATAGCTGACCTTGTCACGTATCACCTTGGAATGGCTACGAATAGAGCTCCGGTTTGGGGCCACCTGGCACGAATTCGATGATTCCACGTTGGTTAGAGACTCGTGCTGATAACGTGTTGTAATCTCGTTGTTGTATCTACATACATCACATATCAAAAGTAAGAATCAAACATGAAATGTAAGAGTAAATAAATAGACAAGAGAAGAGATAGGGAGAAAGTGATCATCTCATTTTATTCATCCCCATTTCTCTATCAATTACATTTTGTCTTCCATGGATTACATTATATAGATGTGGAAGAGAATACTAAAAGTCACAAGTCATGGATTACATTATATAGATGTGGAAGAGAATACTAAAAGTCACAAGTAGGTGAAGAGACTTCTTCTAGTAATGTCCACATTCATTGTATTTATATTTACAACAGATATGATGATGATAATGATTATTATTATTACTACTACTAGTCTACTATTTTACGAAGTTACTCAAAATCATTAAACCAATTATGAGACTGGATATGTGTCTCTATAATAGAAAATCTCAACAACAACAACAACAAAAAAGAAAAAGAAAAAGAAAAAAACACACTTGTGGTCTTGTCTAATGGATGATCCCGTGAATTTCGGGTCCAAAAAAGAAATTCTCGCACATGAATATAATAACTTTTACAAACTGCCAAGAAAATAATAAGCCTCTGCATCTGTCTCTATGGATCTTCACATTTGTACTGTTTGATAGCAATGCCACGTCAACGCATTCCTTTATTTTGAATGGGGAAAACTTTTAGTAAACTCCCAAACACACCATAAGTGAACTCTCAAACATATCATTTCGGACAAATTGTTACATCCCAAATTGTTCTTTTATAGCTTTCAAGTGTTTCGTACCTTTATATGTTTAATAGCTAACTGTAAGTAAGTTGTTGGAAATCACTTAACAATGTAAATATACCCTCTAATTCAGGGAAAGTGGAAAGAGGAGAATTTTCCCCCTTCCTTCCTTTTCTTAAAGCCCTGTTTGGATGGAGGGTAGAGAGGGGGAGGGGAAGAGAAATGAGGCTTTCACCTTGTTTG
>NW_017972663.1:0-325 GCF_001876935.1 Asparagus officinalis
GCTCTTACCGACTACCGTTTGAGTCGGGCTTACATGCGGATTGTTTTAAGTCCATTCTGCATGTGACGTTGTGCTAAAGGAATGAACTCCCTTAGACTTGATGCTACGACTTCGAATACGAAGACTTCACTATTGTCACGGGAATAGGCTACCCGACAACGTGTATTAGACGCTGACTTATCCCTACTTAGGCTTCGGGATAAAATACCCCAGACTGGTATTCTGGTGTCTTTTTCAATCGGTAAAAGACTAAACCGGCGACGCGTGTTAGGCGTCGGCATATCCTTTCTTAGGATTCAGGATGAAATTCCCCATACGTGTAAGG
>NW_017972664.1:0-2609 GCF_001876935.1 Asparagus officinalis
CGGTACTGTAGCAGCGGGCGGCGACTAGGGTTTTTGAATGAAGATTTGTGACGGCTAGGGTTTCATGCTCTGATACCATGTAGAAAATAGAGAAAACCCTAATTATTATTTATTAAGAATAACAAGAGAGATATATATAGTCATACAAATAGGGTTAAGGTTAACGGGTAACAGCCCATTAACCCAATACCCAATATTTAACTTAACAAATACTAATCTGTGTCTGAAGTCTAACATCAACTAGGAGGATTTCCAATTTATACATGCAGTTTAGTAGAAGCTTGATTGTTTGTTCAGTTGGTACTATAATCGTATCTGACTTGAGCTCCGCTTATTTGGGGGTCCTTATCATAATTTATATCTGAGAACTTTTTTGTGATATTCGTTCATAATTATCTTGTGACCTAATTGAAACTATTTTTAAGTGATAGCAAAGTAACTCTCGGTTATGTTGTGTCCATTTCTTTTAAGTTTGTCTTAACCAATATCATGAAGCTAAAGAGACAACTCTTGTTGCTACATGCGGTCTTGTAAAATATAGAATGAAATCTATATGTAAATGTTTTTGGGTCTAATAGAGGTGCTTTACTTGTGACTTGAGTCATGTGTCTGTAAACTTGACAATCATTGTTATTCCTTTGAATTTGTTAGCTCATAAAAGGATATACTATGCTTTGCAGGTGTGGACAATTTTTTGTCTTTTAATTTCCTAATGCATGCTGAAACAGTCATGTTTTATCTCATTCATTCGAAAAAAGATACAATAATAAGACAAAGGGTCAATTGGGGATAGACCCCATTGCCATCGCCTAATTGGGGATAGACTCCCTATAGTTCTATTGTTTCGGATATATTCCTCGTGTGAAATTCTTTGATTCTTTTATCCTTGGAAGGTCTATTTGTTAAAAAGCAGTTTTCTTCCTCTGAGGGTAAAAGAGTCGAAAAATTCACTCAGGGTTCTATTTGCAACAATAGAACTACAGGGGGGCTATCTGCAATTGGGTGATCCTAGATCTCTCTGGAATCAACGTTAAAAGGAATTGCTTGTTCTATATGCATAGGGACTTTGATACCGTCATTCTTTAGTAAGAGATTAACATACATGCAATGCAATCACATAATGATCGTGGATCTTCAAACTTAGGCTATTAGGATTTATTAAGATTTTCTTTATTTTAGAAATATTTGATTAAAAAGCAGTTTTCTTCCTCTAAGGGTAAAAGAGTCGAAAAATTTACTCAGGGTTCTATTTGCAACAATACAACTACAGGGGGGCTATCTGCAATTGGGTGATCCTAGATCTCTTTGGAATCAACGGTAAAAGGAATTGCTTGTTCTATATGCATAGGGACTTTGATACTGTAATTCTTTAGTAAGAGATTAACATAATGCAATGCAGTCACATAATGATCGTGGATCTTCAAACTTTGGCTATTAGGATTTATTAAGATTTTCTTTATTTTAGAAATATTTGATACAATCTTTATTTTAGGTAGGATTTCCTTAGAATTTGATGTTAGGATATTTAAGATCTTTCATATTTGATTTTATTATGTATTTATTTTGTTTCCTGATGATTGAGTTTTAGGATCTTTGAGATACTTATGTTTCCTTCGGAGTTATCTTTATTTTTAAATTAAATAAAGATGTACACCTCGTTGAGAAGACAGATATTGGTGAACCAAAATTAATGAGTTTTGAAGTTCTCTCTAAGCATGTGAATTGCTTGTGTTTAGCATGTGAAGTGCTATAGGGTGTGAAGCAGTAACGAGTTTTGAGGGGGTTTACACATATTGAGTATGGGCAAACTATATACTAATTGTATAATGAAAGTTTAAGCAACTTGGATGATTATTTGTTCAATTAGGGATATAATAGTAACTTATTCTGGCTTTTCCAAAAGCTGATTCTAAGTAAATGTCTCCACCAAAATATGGTTGACCACTCCTTAAATTATTTATATTACGTATGTTCTTATGATATTAGTCCCTTAAATCTTTAATATTTGGAAAATAATCACTAAAATTGTTGAAATTGATATTAGATTTCCCAAATTTTATATCTTGTACTTGCAGTGCACTCTTGATAGGAGGAACTAATTTAAAATAACTTAGAATAGTTGACAGACCTAATATCAATGTTAATGATTTAATTGACTTATTTTTATCAACTTACAATAGTTAGGGGACCCATTAACAACTTCAATGAATCGAGGGACTAATTCTTAAAGCAATACATATATTTGCGGGACTGATATCCAAAAAAACACTATTATGTTACAATTTAAAATACATAAATAATTCACAAAATTTACATATGTGATTTCGGAGAATACAAATGAGCACGCAAAGATATTAAATTCTATTTGTGATCTCAGAAAATTTATATAAGCAATTTGTTGTTCTAAGCGTGAAGGGCCATAGTCAAGGTGTATTTGAGAGAGCGTTTAAATTGATTTTTTTTAAACTTATTTTTTAAACTTATTGGGATGGTTGAATTGAATTGTACTAGTGTCTCTGTATTCGTAAAATTACGCAGGACAATCTTTTTGCAATTACAACATAAAAGATGATTTATTTGATATCAAGGTTGACTTAATTGCTCATTCA
>NW_017972665.1:0-1739 GCF_001876935.1 Asparagus officinalis
TCTCTCTCTCTCTATATATATATATATATATATATATATATATATATATATATATATATATATATATATATATATATATATATATATATATATATATATATATATATATATATATATATATATTATGGACATGCATTATGCACCATGTTTAGGCTATGATCCTAATGTTACTCCTAGTATAGATAATTTCCCTTATAACCAATGGTGTTCTAGATTTAATATCTTTGTTAGATCTAGACATTTCTATATATATATATATATATATATATATATATATTATGGACATGCATTATGCACCATGTTTAGGCTATGATCCTAATGTTACTCCTAGTATAGATAATTTCCCTTATAACCAATGGTGTTCTAGATTTAATATCTTTGTTAGATCTAGACATTTCGATTTATGGGATATTATTGATAATGCTTATAGTGTACCCACTTAAGAAAAATCCAAGTGGAGTAAAAAAGATCATAGAATGTTTACAATGAACAAGCTTTTGTTAGAATTCTTGCTTAATGCTTTTGACTCATCTATTTCTAACAAATTTGTTCATTTTGATAGTGCTTACAATTTATGAAAATTTATAGAAGTACATCAAGGCAACTTGGAGGAAATCCGATGTAGTTTGGAGGATTCTTCTTCAAGTGATTGTGGAGTATCATCTTGCACACGGGCACTAGGCGATAGCCCTAGTGAGGTTTGCGAGTCTGAACCCGATAGTGAATCATCTATAGTTAATCTCGCATGTGCAATGAGAAATTAATGAAAGCCTACAACAAATTGCATCATAATTATGTAAATTTAAAAGGCAAGCATGTTGATTTGAAATCCGATCATGAGAAGCTAGCTTCCAAATTTGATGTCATTGTAAAAGAAAATACTATGCTTAAAGAAAACAATGACTTGTTAAATTTGGAAAATGAAAAATTAACCTCATTCATCACTAGCTTATTTTATGCTAAAAATAATATCATATTAGAAGTAGAGAACATAAAAAATGATACTGCTTCTTTCATAAATGACTATTTATGTTCCACTTCTAATGTTAATGCTAATATGCCCAATGATGAGTTAAACAATGTTAAAAACCAAATTTCTTCTTTAGATTCAACTCTAACTACATGCATTAACAACCATAAGAAACTTATGGATATGTGTGCTAAGTCTAACGCAAAATCATCCATTCATTATGCACACATATATAGCAAAGTTTACAAGTGTTCAATTTGCGGCCGAAAAGGTCACCTTGCTAAATTTTGCTATGTTGCACATAAACCCACTGTAGGCGTATAAAACTGCTTATAGGTCCCTTAACACAGCTCGGCACAGTGATTCAACAAACCATCAAACAATCGGGTGATATATCCAAACACGAGCATTAGTCCACCACATCGAAGCCAAGTGACACGCGACCAAGCGGATTAACGAGGCGACGAGGTTAACGAATCGCACGCAAACAACGGAATACATCCACTCGCGTGCGGAATCAAGCTAACGGTTCGGTGAGTCAACGAGTCATCCAACCGTAGAACGGATTCGAACTCGAACTCCAAGGCGGGTTTACTGCCAAATCGGGATCCGGACTGCCAAATCAGAGTTCAGATCAACGACGAAGCTCGGATAGACAGATAAACCGCGAAAACCGCGAAACCGGACAACGGACGACACGGCACACCCCGGGAAAAGCTCGGCCAGAACCGAGCCGCTCAGGTGGCTCACCGAGCCACCAAAGTGGCTC
>NW_017972665.1:1856-11284 GCF_001876935.1 Asparagus officinalis
ACCCCTAGGCTCATTGTTTGAGGGACTTGGAACTTTGGAGGCGAAACTCTGCTGGATTGAGAACTGAACTTCGGAGTTTTGGAGCTTTGAAGACTCGGACTTTTCAGATCTGGTTCTTGGCGATCGTCCACGTCAAATAAGGCAGGAGTTCGAGAGAGATCAGATCTGAGATCTACACGGTCATCCTCCGGATCAAAACTTGGTTTTTGATCCCGAGAAGAGTATCGATTTCGCTTGGTCGATTTCGATTACTTAGGGCTATTATTTCCTTAGTGAAATAATGCCCTCGGTTGTTATTTCCTTCGTGAATAACACCCGTCATACCGTGTAGATCCGACCGGATCAAGATCTTGCGGTGGTCCACGGATTAACCCCGGCGCAGGCGAAGAACCCACAAAAGCGAGAGACCGCAAAACAGGATCTCGTGATTCGTTCGACATAAAAGGAAAGTTGTAATTTTCATTTTCTTTTGATTTTGTTGTAACCGGATCTTATAAAAAGACCGGATCTTTTGTAATCGATAAACTATTACTCAAGAGTGCAATGGAATCGAAGAACGCAATTTTCCCCGCGAACAATCTGGCGACCACAGTGGAAGCCACCGATCTCGCTGCCGAGATCGTTGCGTCGCAGTCGCGGATCTTAATCCCGGTCGAGGAGGAGGTCGAGTATGAATTCGACCAACAAAAGTTCGAGGAGTATCTGTCATCCTCATCCGGATACACCTCCCCCCTCAAGTCCAAGAAGTTCTCCTCCAGGAGAAAAGTCCGTTGGTATGAAGAAGTGTAGAATACCAACGAAGATCTCACCCCAATTGATGCCAAAGTTGCATCGGATGAAGTCCCACCGACCTCCAACCATGTCAAATCTGTACTCGCTAATTCCTCCGCCGCTGAGGGCGTAGTGACTCTCTCAAAGAGAGCCCGCCAGAGGCGACGTCAACGCCTGGCCCGGCAATTCGCAAAGGCGATGGAGTCCACAGACGGAATCTGCTATAACGCGGATCTGAAGAACAGGAGAGGCAAACAGCCTCAACAACCAATGAATGGCAGCTCCTCCAAGCCGCTAACAAATGAATGGATTCGTGTCAAACGGAATCGTTCGACACTTGAGGAGCGCATTCGCAAGCGCCGCGCACTATCAGCGCAGGCACGGGCTCAAGTCTAAGAAGACCACAGAAGACTGCAGAAGGAAGTGGCCAAAAAGCCGCCACCAACCCGCCAAGTACGGAGGCCGAAGTCTGAAGCGGCGATTCAGGCTAAGGAACAATCATTGCAGCCTTCAACGCAAGTTCAACTTCCGGTGACCCAACCTAAATCACCGATAATTCCAGTAGCTACTCCGGGAGATCCTGCAGAATCATCCCGAGGAAAAAAGTCAGTTTTGGAGCTCCTCGGTCCACTTCCCGATGAGGGATGCAAAGCTCCAGTTCGAGAACGTTTGGGCCTGATAAAGAAGCCCCGAACGACTCAACATGCTGGGGGTCACCGCCACCTTCAACATGACAAGGAGTTCATGGCAGCTACGCGCACCAATCTGCGCATTGAAGTCCAGGAGCCCGCTGAGAACTCATGCCCACAAAGGCATGTTTCGAGGCGCGTGACTCTTGAAGGCCCAAAGAAGGCAGTTCGCCCTCAGAAGGAAACATTGTCGTCTGATGACGATAGCGTTATACCTGAGAAGTCGTGCCAACACACGATGGGTTATTCCGACGAGTTATACTATCGTGTTGGGAGTACGAGTAAAACCAGGAAAAGGAGTCCTCGAGAACTAGAGACTCAATGCCCCTGTTCCAAACTCATTCGGGCAGTATTGTCTGAGTGCAACTGCATCAAGACAGTCCCCGAAAGAATTTCGGTTTTCAAAAGGCTCAGTACCAAAATTCCAAAACCAAGGTCTAGGCGTTTCGGACAAAGAAGAACGGTAGTTGAAGATGGAGAATTTCCGAGGGTCACCACTAATATGACCAGCAAAGGGACATCGACACAGAATAATCCCAAGTCGATTCCGGAAATACCCCGGCGTGTAACACGTCTGCAGTCTAGAGCCATCATACGAGCAACTTATGATAGGATTCGGACAAGACTACCTTCAGAAGATGAAGAATCGGATGCCGGCTCGGCGGTCACATCAGATAATACGGTATCCAGTGAGGGACATGTTGGCCTTCTTGTTTTGATGATGATTTACAAATAATTTACTACTAATGTTGTTTGTCTAGTGTTTGTGTATTCCTATGTATTGTAGACAAACAACGTAGTTGGAGGATGGATGGATTGCGCTTCAACGATCATATCCCAAAGGAGGTTGGCGGAATGTCGGTGAAGCCTTGCAATTCAAGTTAAAGATATCATATACACACACGTATTTGGTTTCTATGTATATATATAGTTATATATATACATGCATGGTTTTGGGTTTTTATGTTTTGAACACTTTTGCAAAATAATGAGATTTCATAATTGGGAAATGCAAATTGGAAAATTCTTTTTGTAACATGTTCAAAATATCATTTGCAAACATTTCTCAAAGTTTCATCAAGTTTGGAATTGATTTGTTATGTTTAAAGGAATTTACAAATTCACGTTTTCGTTCGTGCACATGTTCGTGCATGTTTTACAAAACTGATGAGTTTTTACAAATGAGAAGTGATATTTGAAAAATTCTTTCTCTGACATGTTTATCTACATGTTTATAAACTTTCATCCAGTTTTTACTATTTTTGGAGTTGATTTACTGTGCCTAATTAATTTTACAAAATCGTATATCACAGCAGATTTTCAGAAACTGTATTTCTGTGTTCAAAAATTTATTTCTCTCATCTGGGAAATTATTTTTCATAAATTCTTTCTCTAACATGTTTTTATACATGTCTAGAACTGTCCCTAAATATTTCATAATTTTTGGAGCTGTTTTACTATTTCTAACCGATTTTATAAAATCAGATGTATCTGCTACAGTACCACCGGTCGACCGATTTTTCCGCCGGTCGACCGACGAACTGTCTGGAACTTTTCTCCGCTTCTTTCTTTGCTCGCGGTCGACCGCGATTTTCCTCGGTCGACCGCTGCAGGTCTTGGAGGCTATAAAAACCCTCTTTGATCTCAGTTTTCATGTAAGCAAGAAATGTTTTAAAGAGTTTTAATCAAGGGTTTAAGTTGGTTTAAGTGTGTTTATAAGCTTTTAAGCATTTGAGTGTTTCGGTTTGGTGAATCTGTTTTACAAGAGCTTGAGGAGATTATCAATTACATTTTGGGCATTCAATCCATCTCTCTCTTGTCATCTAGAGAAGTTTTCCTAAACTTAACTCTAGCTTTTATGTATTAATTATTTGTTAATTATCATCTCTATTAAAGCTAATTTTGTATTGAGTTTAGATTTGATTTTATCTCATTGTTACACACACCCACTTGAGCTTATTGTAGTTACATTCATAATATATTTGGGATTGTGAGAGTTGTAACATTGAGTGTGAGCTTTCATTGTGTTCTCATCCATAGTTGAGAACAAATTTATATTTGTTACATTGAGTGTGTTGTGAAGTTTTCGGTGAACTAGAAAACCGTATTGTGAGGGTGGAGTGTAGCCACATTGTGAGAGTGTATAGTGTAGATCTCCTCGAGGTGAGGAGCGGAGACGTAGGTCGTGGGGACCGAACTCCGTGAGAGAAATTGTGAGGTGTAAACGTTATTCGGGTGAACGTAGAAAACCCGGTTGTGATAGTGGATTCTCCCCGGGAGTGGGGAGCGGAGACGTAGGACGGAAGGTCCGAACTCCATGATCATATCGTGTGTTTGAGTTTGTCATTGGCGTTCTTTTACATTCATGCCTATTGTTTATATCGCCTTTGTCATTTGCTCTTAGTTCATATTATCCACTATCTTGTTTATCTTGTTTATGTTTATATCACCCTTAGTTTATATATCCTTGCATATATATCTCTTTGTTAGGATATATCTTGTTGTTCATATTGCTTATCCTAGCTCATATACATTGTTGTATTTCATACTTGCTAGGATAACTTGTTAATTAGTTTTTAATTGGCATTTAAATCGGATTAAATTAGCATAAGACCCTAATCACCCCCCTCTAGGGTCTAACAATTGGTATCAGAGCTTGGTGCTCTTTGATTTAAGGTCTAATCGCCTTGAGTTAAAGATCCAAGTTAGCTTTTTGTCAATCTTTACTCTCCCAATCCTCATCTTCTAGTAGTCTCAGTAGTTGAAATTATGACACAGACCGAGGCAGGAAATGCGTCATCAGATTTATTATTCTTAAAAATCTTCCTTTTAAATTAGTAGAAGATGATGAATTTGAAAATTTATTTACAGATGGTTTTTATCCCGCATTTAAAAAAATTCTCGTCAAACTTGTCAACGTGATATTTTAAAATATTATTAGGAAGAACAAGAAAAAATAATTTTTTATTTTTAAAGTTTAAACTGTAAATTTTTTTTAACTTCTGATATTTGGACATTTAGAACACAAACTGATAATTTATGTATCATAGCACACTGGATTGATGTTAATTTACAAATATTTAAAAGAGTTATTTCTTTTATTGTATTTGAAGAGTTACATACTGGTATTAATATTGCAAATTTAATAATTGAAGAACTTATAAAATTAGAAATTTTAGAAAGAATATTTTCTCTTTCACTAGATAATACAAGTAATAATAATATAGCTGTTGATTATATCAAAACATCTCTGCTATTACCATGTCATGGTGATCTTTTTCATATTAGATGTGTCTGTCATATTTTTAAATTTAATTGTTCAAAGTGCATTTTGTGAAATTAAACTCATGATATACAAGGTTAGGTCAGTAGTTTATGCTCATAATGCTTCTGAACAAAGAATTAAATTATAAAAACATTTCTGTAATTTTTTTTAAACTCAGACTAATTCCAAATGATGTTGACCATAGGTGAAATTCCACCTATGCAATGTTAAGTGTAGCAATAGAATATAAAGAAATTATAAATGATTTTATTGCTTTTTATACTTTTAGTTCTAGCTCTAGTAGCATGTATGGAATAACTGAGGATGAATGGATAGTTATAAGTAATTTAAAAGAGATGTTATAAGTTTTTTTTTATGATGCTACAATGTTATTATCTGGCTATTATTATCCAACCATTACTTTAGCTGCTTTACAAGTTTTAAATATTCAATTTTTTAATAAATATCGTATGGATAATTATTTTAGAAATATAATTTTTTCAAATGAAAAGTAAATATAATAAGTATTTTATACCTATTCCTATTATTTTTTGTTTGGGAGTTCTTATTGATCCATGTTTGAATGATATTGGCATTCGAAGTTTGTTAAATTCTTTGTATGGTAGTATGATAATAGACACTGATGATGATCAAACCGTTACTGCTCTTACTCATCATAATACTATTAGAAATTATTTTTAAATATTATATGATAAGTATGCAGCTAGATATGGTGTAACTACACATCAGTCTATAGGCACTTCTGCTTCTATGAGCTCAAGTCGGGGCAAAAGTGTGAGTTTTGATAGGGAATCAATGTTAGCTGAGTTAACTAGTGCATCTGGACTTGGATCATCAGCAGAGGTTTCTGAAATTGATCAATATTTAACTACATCTTTAGTTAAATANNGAGCTCAAGTCGGGGCAAAAGTGTGAGTTTTGATAGGGAATCAATGGTAGCTGAGCTAACTGGTGGATCTGAACTTGGATCATCAGTAGAGGTTTCTGAAATTCATTAATATTTAACCGCATCTTTAGTATATGGAAAGTATATGGAATAGTTTTATATCCTATACTTTCCATCATGCCTCGTGACTTACTAACAGTGCAGGTTTTCATGATAGCTTCAGAATTCACCTTCAGCACAACAGAATGTTTGATCGACGATAACAGAACATCATTAGATCCGTATACCGTCATGCGGTAATGTGCCTACAAGATTGGTAGAGGTACGAGAAGAGAACTCAATGTATCAATCGGATGGCTACTATTGAAGATAAACTTGAAGAATTGGGAATAGAAGATAGAGATAAATAGTAGAAATTATTTATTAGTTTGTAAGTCTTATTTCTTAGCTCAAAATTTATGATAAATTGTTTTGGAAAGAGTTGCAAATGATAGTGATATAGATGAGTAGATATCAACCTAGTTGGTATGTATTTATCTATTGTGATGCGACAAATTCCAAAATAAATTTATAATTGTTAGTGATTATTAATAAAGAATTTATTTTTACCATTTTAATTTCTATATTTTTTTGTATGTGTAAATTATATAATTACAAGTGGTTAATAATATGATTGATTTTTTATCAAAGTTTCGCTTAATTTATTGTTATTTACTCTTAAAAAAAATTTAACAAAAAAAATAAAATTTTAAGCAAAAAAAAAATGACCAGGCCGGTCTGGTGCTCGACCCGCTCGGGCCCAGGCCTAGGCCACCAGGCCCGGTTTGTCGGGCCGGACGGTCCCGTTTGGACAGGCCTAGACTTCACTGCCTATACAGTAGACCTCAAGAAAGGAGCTCAAAGTTTATACTTTCTTGTGGGTAATTATGACGCAGTTCCAATCTAAACGATAACGTATCTATTGTATTGAGTTCATTTTTTAGCTTCACCTTAGAAAACGTAAGTATACACAAAGTAATGGAGAGTCACAAGTTCATGATGATGTCTTTGCTACCATTTATCAAATTGCAAAAGAGAAGTATGTACTTTTTGACAACATAGTTCTATATTATTTCTGCCAATATGATAATTGTCTGCTTATTTATTGTACTTAACGTTCCAACTGTAGACTGATCCGGGAGCTAACCTAATCTAAAAACTAGTGGCTAGCTGCCATGCAACGTTCAAGATAAGAGAATGATTAAGTTACTCACAAATGGATACTTGCTTCTTCTTTTTTTTCTCTCTTTCCTCAAAGAGAACTCATAGGATGTTAGGCTCATACACAACAAAGTTAAAGTTCCATGTCACTTGTTAGGAGGATATATTGAGTGGCATCTTGAAAAAAAAATCTCTCTCTCTCTCTCTCTCTCTCTCTCTCTCTCTCTCTCTCTTACTTTCTTTCTTTCGTCTTTTTTGAGCTAAAGAAGTATGTGACTTTATATGTAAATTCATGTCTAAAGACCCCCATCACTACCCTACATTACAAAATTCACCCAACAACTTTAAGCATCTCCTCATTCCCTACTCTAATTATATGTCCATTTTTTAAGAATAATGTTAATTGCATATATTGCGTCTACAGATCAAGAGTAGTTCTGATTGATTGAGAGAAATAATGAAGGGAAAAAAGTTTATTGCCCCTTTTCTTTTCTATTTATCTTTTTTCTGATAGGGCATCACCTTGCTTGAATTAGTATTATTCCAACTTTGTTTATTCGAAAAAGACGATAAAAAACGCATGAACAAAAAGAAGAAAAATCTTCTTTCTCTTCCTCTCACCGCACAAATGATAGGTACAAATTCGTGGTACCATCACTCGTACCATTACCACATGTCTTTCTTTTCTCCACATAATTCCCCACTACTAACCTTTAAAAAAAATCTCAGTTTTTCTTTAAGCCTTTGTCTAAAATTAACAAAAAATATTAGCCACAAGAAGATAGGGTTGCTTATGTTAAGGTGATTAATATGCGAGTATAGTCCAACATCGGATAAGATAAGAAAGAGTGATGAGTTTAAATAAAAGTTTAGGTCAATACCTAATAGCTATAGCTTTTGGGTTAAAATTAATTACTAACTTCTTTTCGCTCTCTTATTCTTTTTGTCCCCTTTTTGATGTTGTCAAAGGGGGAGAAATATTGTGAGTATACATTTTTCTTGTTTATATGCATGTGAATTATAATTTATATATTTATTTCCTTTCATGCATATATCCTTTTTGTAAATTATTTGTCATCATCAAAAAGGGGGAGATTGTTGGCCTTCTATCTTGTATATGTTCATTTCCTTCATGCATATACTTCGTTTTGTAAATTGTTTGTCATCATCAAAAAGGGGGAGATTGTTGGCCTTCTTGTTTTGATGATGATTTACAAACAATTTACTACTAATGTTGTTTGTCTAGTATTTGTGTATTCCTATGTATTGTAGACAAACAACGTAGTTGGAGGATGGATGGATTGCGCTTCAACGATCATATCCAAAGGAGGTTGGCGGAATGTCGGTGAAGCCTATGCAATTCAAGTTAAAGATCAAGTTCAAGCTTCATCAGCAAATATATCAAGTCCAAAGGAGGTTGGCGGAATGTCGGTGAAGCCTATGCAATTCAAGTTAAAGATCAAGTTCAAGCTTCATCCGCAAATATATCAAGTCAAGCCTATTGAAGATTAAGATCAAGCTTTGGTATATTTAGTTTAGGTTTTATATTATGTGTGTTAGATACTCTAAGCTCAATATCATATACACACACGTATTTGGTTTCTATGCATGTATATAGTTATATATATATACATACAAGTGTTTTAGATTTTGATGTTTATATATACATACACGTATTTGGTTTCTAAGCTCAAATATCGTATTCTCAGTTTATAGACTTAACAATCATCATATACATATTTTATCAAGTCTATATAATCATTGTGCAAAGTTTCAAAACATTGTTTATGTCAAAACATCAAACTTCATGTATATCACTTTTTCATGTTTTGAACACTTTTGCAAAATAATGAGATTTCACAATTGGGAAATGCAAATTGGAAAATTCTTTTTGTAACATGTTCAAAATATTATTTTCAAATATTTCTCAAAGTTTCATCAAGTTTGGAATTGATTTGTTATGTTTAAAGGAATTTACAAATTCACGTTTTCGTTCGTGCACATGTTCGTGCATGTTTTACAAAACTGATGAGTTTTCACAAATGAGAAGTGATATTTGAAAAATTCTTTATCTGACATGTTTATCTACATGTTTAGACACTTTCAACCAGTTTTTACTATTTTTGGAGTTGATTTACTGTGCCTAATTGATTTTACAAAATCGTATATCACAGCAGATTTTCAGAAACTGTATTTCTGTGTTCAAACATTTATTTCTCTCAACTGGGAAATTATTTTTCCGAAATTCTTTCACTAACATGTTTTTATACATGTCTAGAACCTTCTATAAAAATTCCATAATTTTTGGAGCTGTTTTACTATTTTTAACAGATTTTATAAAATCAGATGTACCTGCTACAGTACCACCGGTCGACCGATTTTTCCGCCGGTCGACCGACGAACTGTCTGGAACTTTTCTCCGCTTCTTTCTTTGCTCGCGGTCGACCGCGATTTTCCTCGGTCGACCGCTGCAGTTCTAACGGCTCTTTTTAGAGCCGTTGCAGAATGGTTTTTTGGTCATTTTGTTTGGGTTTTTGGGTGAGGTCTTGGAGGCTATAAAAACCCTCTTTGATCTCAGTTTTCAGTGATCTAAGAA
>NW_017972665.1:11715-18323 GCF_001876935.1 Asparagus officinalis
CATATATATATTTCATCATATAGGATATATCACTTTGTGTATATTGCTTATTCTTGCTTATAACTCTTGTATATCTATCTTGCAAGAATACAACTTGTTAATTAATTTTAATTGGTATTTAAATCGGATTAGATTAGCATAAGACCCTAATCACCCCCCCTCTAGGGTCTAACAGGACAACCCCGCGAGTCACTTATGATAAGTGCGGAACAAGTGGCCAAGATGCTCGAAGAAGGTATGGCTAAACAACAGGAGAGCTTCAGGTTCGAAATGCAGATGGCCATGCAGAATATGAGAGAAATGCATGACCAATAAATCCAAGCACTAACAAACCAGCAAGGCGAACCAAGTCGTCGTAACCAGGTTAATCAGGAAGATGAGGACACAAATGCGAATGAAGCTCATAATGCCAATAATCCTCCCGTCAATGCAGGGGGTGGTAACGATAATGCTAGCGAAAACACAAGTGAAAGCTTGAAGATTAAAAACCTCAAAAGCAAAATCAATACATTGATTTCCGCTCAAGAGATGAAAAAGACGGGCATTCCTTGTCCATACCCAAGAGAATGGGAATCAATCCCGTATCCGGCGAACATCAATCTAATTAACTTCACGCCGTTTGATGGGGAAGGTTCACCCACTCAGCATTTGATTTACTTCAAATCACACCTAGGGGTTATCTCTGGTAATGAGCCTCTGATGGTACGGTCCTTCGTTGGCACTCTTCGTGGAGCCGCCTTCGATTGGTATCGCCGTCTCAAGCCCGGAAGCATCAACAGCTGGGACGACATAGAGACTAAATTCCTCACCGACTTCTTCGACGATGACACCGAGATATCCATCGGGTCGTTGCTTGATGAGAAACAGGAAGATGGAGAATTAGTTGATATCTTCGTCAAAAGGTTCCGGAACAAGGCGATGAACTGTCGGGACCCAATCACTGAGGAGTTCATTCTCCAGACTTACCACAACAACCTCGCATTGGATGTGTTGGAAGCAATGGGGACAGCACCATCCAAAACATGGAAGGATTTGAAGGTCCGAGGAGAGCAAGCCGAGCGCTTCCTCCGAAGGAAGAAAGCCGAGAGGAGCCAACCGACGGCGAATCTTCCGAATTCAAACTTCGCCTCCCGTGGGAAGGGCAAAGCACCTGCAGCTGCTGGTGGTGCTAATCAAACGTCACAACAGCAATCCCGAAGGCAGCAAAAGACTTCGGACCCGAGACTCCAAAAAGAGTATTCCTTTAAGGACGAAGACGTTCCAGCCATCTTCGAATCCCTCCTTGAAAACAACAAGATCAAGCTACCACCTATCGCAAATCAGGAGGAAGCTGATAATATTGCGGATCCGAAGTACTGTGCGTACCACAGGAGGGTCCTTCATCCCACCAAGGATTGCTTCGCTCTCAAGAATAGCATCCAAACCTTGGTTGAAGCCGGCGTCATATCACTGGGATAAGCCAAATGAGAACGGCAAGACTCCGACAAATATAAGAGTATAAACTGCTTCTCAATCCTCCGACCGGTATAAGAGGTTAAACTGCTCCCTGATACTCCAACATGTATATGATTCTAAACTGTTTTATTTCTTTCACGGGAAGTTCCTGGAGAATTTTAATAGGTAATATTCTTAAGGTTAACCCAGTCATGTAACTGAGTACAATGTCAGACCCAGTTCCACAAGGGAAGCTGGGGGTAGATTATTCATGTATCGGGAAGTTCCCGAAAGAATACCACGGGTGATATTCTTAGGGATAACCCAATCACTATAAAAGTGATAAGTAAAACATCCACATTTAAACTCTAAATGTCGGAATGTTTTCCATTATTGTTATCAAATTCACTAATTCTCATGAGTTATCTTGTTGAGACGAGATTCGATCCTTTTGACAGATTAATCTTTCCTCACAAAAATCCCCCACTGATCAAGTCAATTGACGGTGGGTCCACTAAATTTTCTGTCCGCCAATTCATGGCAATTTCCAAAGCTTGACGTGTTAAGTCCTGATTACTTAACGTCAAAACCCTTCATCGAGTGGCCAGCACAAACCAGTATTTCTACTGCTACTTGTATTCCACTCCCTGTCCGTTCGGTCAAACCTTCCTACAGTTAGGACCAAAACCACAATTCACTCTCAATAAACGAGAAATCCATCTTTAGTTCGGTAATCAAACCTTCCGACAGTTAGGGTTATCTGAATCTTTTCGATTCTCGGAGTGGAGATCCCACTCTTAGTTTCACCTTTCCAGATTCTGGGGGTGGAGATCCCACCTCGAGTCTCCTTTCCAGCTGAAGATAGAATATAAAATTCTTCTTCTTCAGTGTCGGAAGATAGAATATAAAATTCTTCCTCTCCCATTCCGGGTTCGTCTTTGCCCCAAGAGAAGACACCAACCTTTTCCAAAAAATTTGTCAATTTAGGATTCATCTTAGGAAGTTTATCCCGAATCCTAAGCAGGGATAAGTCTGCGCCTAACACGCGCTGCCCGTTTAGTCTTTCTTTATAGAAAAAGACACCAGAATTCGATTCTGGGGTATTATATCCTGAAACCTAAGCAGGGATAAGTCTGCGCCTAACCCGCGCTGCCGATTAGTTCTTAACCGTTGAAAAGAACATCCGTCCACATATTCAACATTGTGGCAGGTTGTTATTAATAACACCAAAATCCATGCCTTACACGCATGGGGAATTTCATCCTGAATCCTAAGAAAGGATATGCCGACGCCTAACGCTAAGCTCCCGAAGAGAAGATACACCCGTATCATGGGTCCCCCCTTTAGGAACTTGAAGTCCCATTCAAGTTAGAACTTCAGCTGAGGGAACTCGCGAGCCCCTCCTTCTCTGTTGAACCACTTGGCCTTGCTAGGGACCTGGCCTTGACGTCCAATGACAAACGACTCCTTCGTCCCCCGCCTCGTCTTGGTCGTCTTCCATTCCAAAATGCAATCTTCTTTTAGTGGCTCCTCTCTATCAAACCACAAGTCTTCAACATGCGGTAAGATCATCTTGTCATCACCTTCATCATCCAATAATGGAGGCTCAAACAACTTCAAGTACTCGGCATTGATCACCGAATACATGCCTAAGTAAGGTGGCAAATCTAAACGAAAAGCGTTATCGCCAATCTGATCGATAATCCGAAATGGACCATAACGAATAGGCTTCAACTTCTTCCCTTCTCCTTTGAGCCTCTCCTTACTCAATTTTAGCCATACCATATCGCCTTTGCCAAAATTACAAGGAACCCGATGTTGGTCATGCTTCGCCTTGTACTTAGCTTGTGATTTCTTCAATTGAGCTTCAACCGTGGCATGAATATTTGCAATCTTCTCGAGAAATCGCTGAGCTCGTTGTCTTTCACTCCCCTCCTTGCCGTCCACTGTGGAAGGAACCCGATGTTGGTCATGCTTCGCCTTGTACTTAGCTTGTGATTTCTTCAATTGAGCTTCAACCGTGGCATGAATATTTGCAATCTTCTCGAGAAATCCGCAACATATGCACCATAGTCCGGTTGACTACCTCCGTTTGTCCGTCTGTTTGTGGATGAAAGGCCGTGCTCTTCTTCAATTTAGTGTCCATCAAACTCCACAAAGAATCCCAAAAATGCCCGAGAAAACAGCTATCCCGATCCGAAATAATCGAGCTCGGCAACCCAAAGTGCTTCCACACATGCTCAAAGAACAATTGTGCTGCACCCGCTCCCGTCACGGTCTTCTTACAAGGAATCAATATCACCATCTTGCTGAATCGGTCCACCACAACGTACAAATAGTCATGCCCGCGCTTCGTAGTCGGCAACCCTCCTAGAAAATCCATAGAAATGCTCTCCCACGGCCTAGAAGGAACCGGTAATGGTAGGTACAATCCCCTCTTCCTGTTAGAAGGCTTCGAAATACAGCATAACTTACACCCTCCAACATACTTGGTCACATCATCAAGCATCCGTGGCCAAAACACATGTCGCCGTAGATTGAGAAGCGTTTTCTGAATGCCAAAATGCCCTTGCACACGCGAGGTATGTGCTTCCCGAATCCACTGCAACCTATCACCATCCTCCGGAATGCATAGTGATGCCCCACGATACAATAAGCCATCATCTCCAAGTGCATACTCCCCCCTTCGACCAGCCTTCGCCTGCTCAAACACACTACCGAAGTCTCTACTGGATGCATACAACTGAACATACTCAAAAGGAACCAAGGGCTGAATACGCGTCGCCACCAACAACGACCTTATCGGTGGGCGAGATAACATATCGGCCAACTTGTTCGTCGCCCCCTTCTTGTACCTAATAATGATGTTGAAAGCCATCAAATAAGACATCCACTTCATGTGCCGTGCCTGCTGTAGCTTCGTCTGGGCATGTAAGAACTCCAACGGCTTATGATCCGAATGCACGACCACCTCCTTCCCTAACAAGTACACCCTCCAATGCTTAATTGCTTGATATAGTGCATAGAACTCCTTGTCGTAGGTTGGGTAGTTCGCAACAGCACCCGAAAACTTCTCAGAATAGTATTCCACCGGTTTCCCATCCTGAATCAACACCGCGCCCATCGCATAATTAGACGCGTCGGTCTCTACCTCGAAAGTCCGCTGCAAATTCGGCAACGCCAACACCGGTGCCTCCGAGATCTTCCTTTTTAGCAACTGAAAAGCCTCCTCATGCGTCCTTCCCCACTCAAACTGAACTTTAGCCTTTGTGAGGCCATGTAACGGTGCCGCATAAGTCGAAAAATGTCGAATGAACTTGCACAAATACTGGCAAGCTCCCATGAAGCTCCTCACCTCAGTCACTGTCTTCGGCGTCGGCCACTTTGTGATCACCTCCACCTTGCCTGGATCTATCCTCCGCTGGCCCTTCCCTACGATGAAGCCGAGATACACCAACTCGTCCTTCCCGAACTCGCACTTTTTCCCGTTGAGCTTCAGCTGTCCGTCCTGCAACACTTCAAATACCTTCTCAACATGAACGAGATGCTCCTCCCAAGTCCTGCTGTACACCAAGATATCATCAAGGTAAACTATCACAAAATCCTCTATAAAGGGTCGCAACAAATCATTCATAAGCCTCATAAAGGTAGCCGGAGCATTGCACAATCCAAACGGCATCACCAACCACTCGAACAGGCCTTGCTTGGTCTTGAACGCAGTCTTCCAAGTGTCTTCCTCCCGAATCCTCACCTGATGGTAACCAGACTTCAAATCCAGCTTCGTGAAAAACCTCGCTCCCTCCAACTGGTCCATAAGATCATCGATCCGCGGTAATGGGTAGCGATTCTTGATTGTGATCTTGTTGAGTGCCCGATAATCTACGCACATGCGCCAACCTCCATCCTTTTTGGGCACCAACAACACTGGTGACCCGCAAGGCGAACAACTTGGCACAATCACTCCTGTCTCCAAGAGCTCCTGAACTTGCTTCTTGATCTCCTCGGACTCTAGTACTGATGTGCGGTATAGGCCTATGTTAGGTAAGGAACTCTCCCCGGTCAACATAATCTCATGCTCTACACCTCGACGTGGTGGTAGTCCCGTGATCTCCGAAAACAAGTCCGCATACTTTGCTTTTAACCTTTCAAGATCTCCCTCCTGAAGCTTGCTCAAGACGGACAAGCACATCCTACTCAGTTGCTCTTCATACGGCCGAATGAACAATAAAACGAACTTCCTGCCCGCGTTCACCAACCTCTTAGCCTGAGTCACTGTCACCAAGCTCGTCTCCTGTGGGAGAGATGCTGAACGAAAAATGAATTGCTCGCCATCCTTGTTGAACGTGTACTTTTGGGCTCGCCGATCATATACTGTGTTGTTGACAATCTTAGTCATCCTTGTTCTGAAAAATGAACGAAGAGATGTTGAAAATCTTAGTCATCCTTGTTCTGAAAAAGTGAACAAAGAGATGCTGAACGAAAAATGAATTGCTCGCCATCCTTGTTGAACGTGTACTTTTGGGCTCGCCGATCATATACTGCGTATCTATCCCACAAATAAGGATTGCCCAAAATAACTTGGCAAACATCCAACGAAACCACGTCGCATGTGACCTCGTCAATATACGACTCGTGGAGTGCAAATCTGAATGAACACTGGTTCACCACACTCAATCCCGCCTCCTTCTGAATCCACCCTAATGGATAGGGCTTCGGATGCTTCACCGTCTTCAATCCCAGCTTCTGTACTAATGCCTCAGATATCAGATTTTTCTGACTCCCTGGATCTACAATAGCATCCACTAAGCTGGTCTTGACCTGCAATTTCAGAACAAAGAGCTGCTCCCTCGGGTCGTCATCTTCTTTAGTGGCCTGTTTTCCCGCCATAAGGTTGAGACTGCTATTGGGTTCAGTCATCCCGGGAACCTCCTTCGGACCCTGTGCTATCACGTACGCCTTCTTCTCCTCCTTCTTCTTCAATCCTTTTGGCTTCAGATGAGAATACTTATCCCAGCAACGATCAGCCACATGCCCTGTCTACTTGCAGTGATTGCATGTCAATCCTGCTTTACCCGAGTCAACCTTCTTCTTCTCATCCTTAGACTGAGAGCCACCCGTCTTGCTCCCCGATGGTTTGGAACCCCCCTTTGTCTCGTTGCCCTTCTTCTGCCTGC
>NW_017972665.1:24107-28145 GCF_001876935.1 Asparagus officinalis
AAATAATTTATGTATCAGATTAAAACTTAAAATAATCATACTTACTCCCCCTGCATATAATACTTACTCTCCCTGCATATATGCAAATTTGAGTCTATAACAATACATAACAATACATCTATTTCTCCCCCTTTGTTATCAACAAAAAGAGAAAAACATTTATCCTAAACATGACATTCTTTCTTCAACATGAGCTAAAACTTCAAACAAATCATCCAGGTTATGAACATAGTCCATAACTTCACCCATCCAAATAGGTAGGCAAAGACTTGCCATAAAGACCAAAAGTTCCATAATGTTCATCACCATGATCTGTTTAAAATATATAGCACATATATTAACTATCCAAATAACATCATAGTAAAGTAAACACACAATCAACATAGTAGCAACATAAATAACATATTACATAAGTCCTAACAACTCACAACCACATAGTTTTTGATACTTAAACAGAATAACATAATTGTTTTGAAACTTAACATAAAAACATCTTAAGGTGCTGGAGGAGGTTGCTGTCCTTGAAAATACGTATTAAGCTTTGTGTCCAAGTCTTCAAACTTCTTGATTAGCTCTTCTTGATTACTAATGATATATGAATTCTGTGCATATAGAGCTCTTTGACCAGTTTCAAGTTCAAGGATACGTGCACTTAAAGTGTTGTATTGCACGTCTGAAAAGCATGAGGGTTCTGTAGGAAATGGTGGTGGTTGACTTGAAGAAGCTCCTGCTTGAGTTGAGGATTGTGGAATTTCTTCTTGATGAGGTTCAGGTTCATTTTGAGGATTTTGTTCTTGAATTTCAAAGTTTGTCAATTTCATCCTAGTTAGGGCATTTGAATCAAAAAATTCAATGGATCGGACAACAGAATTTTCAGATTGGAGATCGACATGGAATTTGTCAAAGATTTTAGTTAGGAATGCACCATAAGGAAGAAATCCTCTTGGAATAGTCAGAAGATTGTCAAAGTAAACTTCAGCCCAATTAACTTGAATATTTCCCATTATAGCATATAGAGCTTTTGCTAAATCTAGGGAAATGAAATGAAAACTCCTAGTTTTTGGAAACAAGTTATAAGCTAGGATTCGTGCAATGAACCTAGGAATTGGACGAAGTTTGTTTGAGTTATTTAAAGGTTTGCCATATCCAGGAAGAAATATATGATTAGATAACAGATCTGAATCATTCATCCTAACAGACTTAAGAGAAACTCCTTGATAAGGAATATTGAAGATTTTACCAATTGACTTTGTAGATAAGTCAATTTCTATTCCTTTAACAAGAGTCCTAAGTTTTTCAGAGCCACCTATAGTTCCCACACGTTCTATATTAGTATAGAACAGTTGCACAAGAAATGGATATGTGGGTTTTTTATTTTCAGCAGAGAATAATTCAAGTAATCCCACATTTTCAAAATATGAGCTAAAGTTCCAGGGTATAAAATCATCAAATTTCACAAATCGTCCTGGAAGAACTTCAAAAGTTGATATTTTGTTAAATTCTTCTAATAAATCAGGACTTTTTAAATAGATGATGATTTCATCATTGATAGAGGTATGTGTTTGCTTAGCTTTCTTAGATCTAGACATGATTAGATAGATAAATAACAAAAGATGTAAAGATCAAGTTTAAAAACAATACCCCAAACTGTAGAAACCCTAGATTAGTCGACTATAGCTTGGATTAGTCGACTACTGAGCTTGATTGCTTGTCAGATTTGAAAGAGAATTGAAGAAATTGATGAAAAAAGTGAGAAAAATGAGATGCCCTAACCTGGATTCGTTGATTCTGAAGTGGGGAAGATGGGGTTTCGGTTTTGGGAATAGATAGTGGGTAGTTTTTGATTTTTACTTTATCTTTTAAGAATAAAATACAATGAATGGTTGAGATTTGATAGTTAATTGAGTGTATGGTTGAGATTTAATCTTAAATGTGTGGTTAGGATTAATAGAGTTGAAAAACAATGGTTGAGATGAATTTAACTTAACTTAAACGGGTATGGGTATTGGGTTTTTGGTTTGAATCTAAGAAAAAATCCACTAGGCTTAAAAACTGTAAAACTAAAAATTCAGAATCATTAGTCGACTAATAGTGAGAGTAGTCGACTATTCTGTAAATGACAGAAAGATGAGTTTCAGTTTTTAACTCAGAGTAGTCGACTAATCTGTATTGTAGTCGACTACACTGTAAACAACAGAAAGTTGATTTTAAGATTTTAACATTGAGTAGTCGACTATAAAGGCAAGTAGTCGACTACACTGTAATTTTTCAGAAAAATTATTTGTAAGACTTGTGCATGTAGTCGACTATAAGTCAAATTAGTCGACTATTTAGGGTATAAATGTATATATGTTTGTTTTAAAAATTAATTTAAATCTTCAATTGAATAAATACCTAATTCCCTTCTTAATTTAACATAAATTTCTTCTTTTAGGGGTTTTGTTAATATATCTGCTATTTGTTTATCTGTAGGTATAATTGATACAAGTTGCCGTGCGAGCACTCTTGATCGCGGAATTATCAAGAGTGGGTAAAGAAGAAGAACGACAGAAGAACACAAGAGTTGAATTAGGGCGAAGGAAAATACCTTCTCTAGATTATGAGAATCAATTGGATTTTACAAATCTCTCTCTCACAATCTCTCTAGATCAAAGAACAACCTCCCTGATCTCTTTTCTGATTACAAACTGAGTTCTAAACCCTAGAAAAGTCGTGTTTCTATTTATACTAAACAGAAATCCCAACTGGAGCAGGAAACAGACCCAGGCCCGGATCCGCGACGCGGTCGACCGCAGTGCCCAAGTCGGTCGACCGGTCAGAACGACGAAATCTGGAAAATCGATTACAGGGTTCTCCGGTCGACCGCAGTGCCACCATCGGTCGACCGATCTCAGTCCCGAGACACAGTTGGGGTCTGTGCACGATGCGGTCGACCGCCGTGACCACGCCGGTCGACCGGACAGAGTCCAACTGTAATTTCTGCAGTTTTGATGAATCCTTTCGACTTCGTTGCTTCCAATGGCCTCGTCCACGACTCCTCTACTCTATTCTCAAGATACCATGAGAATCATCTATCCTCAAGCTCCCATGAGGATCGCTAAGCTCCCGAAGAGAAGATACACCCGTATCATGGGTCCCCCCTTTAGGAACTTGAAGTCCCATTCAAGTTAGAACTTCAGCTGAGGGAACTCGCGAGCCCCTCCTTCTCTGTTGAACCACTTGGCCTTGCTAGGGACCTGACCTTGACGTCCAATGAGAAACGACTCCTTCGTCCCCCGCCTCGTCTTGGTCGTCTTCCGTTCCAAAATGCAATCTTCTTTCAGTGGCTCCTCTCTATCAAACCACAAGTCTTCAACATGCGGTAAGATCATCTTGTCATCACCTTCATCATCCAATAATGGAGGCTCAAACAACTTCAAGTACTCGGCATTGATCACCGAATACATGCCTAAGTAAGGTGGCAAATCTAAACGAAAAGCGTTGTCGCCAATCTGATCGATAATCCGAAATGGACCATAACGAATAGGCTTCAACTTCTTCCCTTCTCCTTTGAGCCTCTCCTTACCTAATTTTAGCCATACCATATCGCCTTTACCAAAGTTACAAGGAACCCGATGTTGATCATGCTTCGCCTTGTACTTAGCTTGCGATTTCTTCAATTGAGCTTCAACCGTGGCATGAATATTTGCAATCTTCTCGAGAAATCGCTGAGCTCGTTGTCTTTCACTCCCCTCCTTGCCGTCCACTGTGGCTTCACTTGAAAACACAAGATCGAACGGGCTCGGCGGTAAAAATCCATAACAAATCTCAAACGGTGACTTTCCGGAAGATCCATGAATTGCCCGATTAAAAGCAAACTGCAAATATGGTAAACTCTCATCCCAAGTCTTTGGATGCCTGGAATTATACCCCCGTAACATATGTACCATAGTCCGGTTGACTACCTCCGTTTGTCCGTCTGTTTGTGGGTGAAAGGCCGTGCTCTTCTTCAATTTAGTGTCCATCAAACTCCACAAAGAATCCCAAAAATGCCCGAGA
>NW_017972666.1:0-2619 GCF_001876935.1 Asparagus officinalis
CAAACATCCCCATAGTTCCGGGGGGAGGGGGGTTCTCGGGTTAAAATAGTTCCGGGAATCATATGCAACACCCCCCAAATTTCTGGGGTTTTTTAAAATTAACCCAAGAAAAAAATAAATAACTAACAAACAAATGAAAGAAAAAAATGGGTTCAGAAGTAATTAGGTAGACCAAGGGATGTTAGGGTTGGACACATGTTTTTCGCGTGATATCTCAATATAGAATATTAACAATTTAGATTGAAATCCATGGAGGTGCTATTATGGTAATATACACGATTTATAACTAGTACACTTAACCTATTGCTTAGGTTATTGTTAATTCACTTTTTAAGTGATACTACGGCATAGTTTTGTTGTGCCTATCATGTTCTTTCATCAGAGACCACTGTATTATGCATATAAATTATTAGTAGCATCAAGAACTGTACATTAACTACCATTTGTTATGAAGCTAGACCTGTTCAATTAATTATATAAAGCGCGGTATGGTTATATATTGACAGGAGGCCTTAATTAGACAATGAAAATTCTATCTATAATCATAGTTTTTACCTATTTGCAACCAAGAAAATTTAGGCCTTTCAAGCTAATATATGGATATTAAAGAACAGATAGCTCTTGATTTTGAGTCTAAGTAGTCCAACCGTATGATTACTATTGCGGGTTTCTCAGTTCCTTCAGAGTGTGGCAATAGAATATCCAAGGACATGCAATGGTACTTAGCTAGAATAATGCAAGTGTGTTCATAAGAGAGCAAGTGGGGAGGTGTCCAGCTCCTAAATCACGTGGCCTCTTAGTCCATTTGATGTTTTTGGTCTAACTTTGATTTGGGATTTGTCCCTAACCTCCTTTTGAGTAATTCTTGGTCAAACTAATAATAAGATACTAATTGAAGTATATTTTCCCTAATGAAGGGAGAGGGAAAGGTTTGAAGGTGAACTTTGGGGGATTAATTTCAAGTATGAAAGCTTTGGGACCAATTTTAAATATGAAAGATTTAAGGGACTATATGAATTTTTTATCTCTACTTTAATTGTTAGCAAACCACCCCCCCCCCCCCCAAAAAAAAAAAAAAAAAAACAATTTAAAGTATTCAATTAGACATCTATTGATGGTGACTGTCACAAGCTAACCGTGGACACGAAAATTGCCATTAGGTTCCCTTATCCTTATAAGTTGTTTCAAATCAATCCCTCCTCTTGCTATTAGGTTCCCTTATCCTTATAAGGAAAGATTGACTTGAAAAATAACTTAAACAAGAAGGGGACCTAATGTCAGATTTAGAAAGTCTGGTCTGATCGGGAGCAGTCGTGTAAGCACTGCCTTAGAAGATTGAGGACCTCTCTTCCCTAGCGGTAAAACCCCCCGAAAGCGGCCAACCTCTATACTTGGGCGAGAGAACAGAGCTTCAGCTCAGATAAAAAACGGTTGCCCAAAAATAACACCAACATATGAACAAAAATAATATGCAGAGGAGAGAAGAGGAAAATATATATTTCGAAAGTGAATAAGGGGTGTATATATATATGGTTGAGAAAACCATTACAATTCCTACAATTACTACAGTAACATTCGTCATAAATTTTCGTAACATTCCCAATGTATAACCGTTACGCACATTTTAATTGTATTCATAACATTATTCCATGTGGGACTATTCATGAAGGCAAAATTGTCTTTTCTCCAACAAAATATCCAACAACAAATACATTAATTGTTGATTTGGCAATGAGAAAAAATAATATATCTCTTAATCTAGAAGGGAGAATCAAACGTATAATGTATGAAAATCACTTATCTCAATGATACAGAGCCAACTAGTTGACAGATTACTGAAATTTCATTAGCAATATCATATTTGGAAAAAAATCCAAAAAAACTAGCTTCTAGATTATTTTTAGTAATAAAGTTTACGGTAGGAAACAAATTAAGTTTTGGTTCAAATTAGATTCATTTGATTTCTTTATTATATAGAACCTTCTTCCTAGGGCGCAGGCCGGGTCGACCCGCGGGCTGATCCGGCCCAGACCGTCATTGGTCACGACCCTGCCCGGTCCTGCCTGCACTTGGGAGTAGAGAAATAGCCCCGACCCGTCTTGACCTGACCCACCATCGACCCGGCTTGATCCAACCTGATCCGACATGAATTTTAATATTAGTTTTTCATTTTTATTTAATATTTTTTTTTTGTTTTTTTCTCTTGTATTTGTATTTAAATTTAAACTAAAGAAAAGTTATTAACTTCCTATGGATATAGATCTTCCTTGGAAGTCTGAACCATGAATATCATTGTATATGCGATGTTTTCTGTGTAACAGTATCTTCTATAATGTGTGTGTGTATCATTTTAAATAAAGAGTAAAATAGAAAAAATAATTTAAATATAACTTAATAGATACTAATACAAAGTTAATATGGTTTAGAAATTAAAAAATAAAAATTAGAAAAAAAATTTAAAACCCACGGGTCGATCTACGACCCGTGGGCCGTGGGCTAGACCCGACCCGGCCCACCCCTAGGCGGGTCGTGGATCGGGCCGGGTCTAATCTCAGACCCGAGATCAGAGAAATAGGACCATTCTACTCTGATCCGGATGGGCCCGGGTCGGACCCGACT
>NW_017972666.1:2634-3172 GCF_001876935.1 Asparagus officinalis
CCTACGGCCATCCCTACTTCTTCTGCACTGTGTCAAAATGTTATTGGCAACTAATTTGAAAGATTAAAATGATTCTTGTTGCGTGAGTTTTGTATCATTGTGTTTGTCCAGTTTTTGGTCCATTAAAAGAGCGCTCGATATGTAAAAGCATGTTATAGTATGGAACTATATATAACTTTAGTTTGCAATTTCAAAGTTTTGATATGGTGGAAGATTTTTGATCAGATATCCTAACCTTAGGCAAGTAGAAAAAAATTACGAATGGGTTATGGAAATCTTAATTAGTTCAATGAAGACCTCAATTTTCCTAGCATTTTATTTCACTATAAAAGTGTAAATGTCTACTTTAATATCCGTGTATATATGAGAAAAAAGGTTTACACAACCATTGTCTTTATCTCAAAATAATTGAAGCGGAAACAAAAGCTCATTAAAGGAGACAGCAACACATAGAATCAACGCTCTTGGTCCCCTCCTTTCAACCCCATTCTAATCCCGGTTCACACATAGGTCGAAAACAAAAATTCTATAGGCAACA
>NW_017972667.1:0-1929 GCF_001876935.1 Asparagus officinalis
TTAGGGGAGGAGCTATGTTGTGCATAGTTGACAAATGATAAAACTCAATGTCTGTTTTCTCAAGGACATTTTATTTATTCGCTAATTACATATGCGGATGTACGGTGAGGAAAAGTTGGTTCAAGAGGGTTTTGTAAGGCGCCCCAGAGTTCAGGGGTGTTATGTGAGATAAACAGAGTTCAAGGAGTTATGTGAGATAAACAGAGTTCAGGGGCGGTTAAGGGAAATTGACCGGCATAATTAACAGTCTTTTTTTGTGGCAGGTTTTCCGGTTAGTAGAGGCATGGGGCACTACTCTCAACCACCAAGCAACGGCGTGCAAACAATGCCGCATACGAGGGTAAAGTCCCAACTTAGTTTCTCAAGACAGAACTATCTCAAATATCCGAAATCGGCATTCCAGAGATGGGAGATAGTGTGGTTGGTGGGAACAGCTCAAGACGGAAACGGCGGTAATGTTGGTCAATCTACAATTTCGTACTCGATGGGCTCCTGGGATGATACCAATTCAATTGCTTTTTCAACCCCGAACAAAAGAGCAAAGGATAACGGTGATGACCTACTGACGAGTTTCAGCCATATTGACTCACAGGTGATACTATTGCATGTCCATGAATAGTTAGTAGAAGATCTAAATTTCGTCCTATCAATTGACGATAGACCCCCTTATTATAGCCCAATTGCACAGACCCCATGTAAATGTAATTCTGCTGATGCGGGTAGACCCCCTGAGTGAACTTTTTTGACCCTTTCATGAGAAACTGTCAAAAGTTACAAGGGGTCTATCCACACCAATAGAAATAGAGGTGTATATGCAATTAGGCTATAGCATAGGGGGTCTATGCATAAGTAATAGTTCATGATACCGATAAATTTCATAAATCCGCCATGAAATACGGATTTTGCACAAATAGATTATTTTTATTGGGAGCAAATACCAAAAACTTTCAAATCTACTGAAAAATACCGCATACTATTTTAAAAAAAAAACTATCCATGAATTGAATACAGTCAACTTCTATTTATGTTCTTTGAACTACCATGAATTTTCAGATGAAATCCCTCAACCATCATGAACTATACGTTAGTGCCAGATAACATTCACAAACTTTTAGATATTATCATAAAACTGCCATATAGTTTATCTGTAGCACGTGAATTTTTTCTGTTGATTTGAAAGTTTTGTGATATTTTTGTATAATAAAAATATTTTGTGGTAATTTTTTGCGAAGACCTCTAATTTTTCATGGTAGTTGTGTGAAATTTGCCTTTAAATTAATGGCCGTCTCCGATCATATGTCTAACACGAAGATTTTATTTCGGTGTAACTGTGTCCAGTTTAGCTTGCCAACAACATCACTAGAGATGGCTGCAGTCGAGAAACTCCTCCAAGCTCAACAAGACTCTGTTCCTTTCAAAGTTCGAGCTAAGAGGGGATGTGCCACTCATCCCCGAAGTATTGCAGAAAGGGTTAGTTTACACGTTACAGATCTATATCCATCTTGGTATAATGTCCTTTGCATCAGGAACCATCATATGAAGCATCGATTTATGTCACAATGATATTGCATTTGTCATTGAGATGTACTTTCCTATAGTAATTTAGAGATTTGGTTAACAAGTTTGAGACCGATGTTTTGTTTCCTTTTTCAGGAAAGGAGAACAAGGATTAGTGAGAAGCTAAGAAAGCTGCAAGAACTTGTACCTAACATGGACAAGGTAAGAAAAGATATGAAGAAAATTAGGCGTACAATTTCTATCATTGTAAAGAGATTTTCAGTTCTCAGTGATATATTAATCAATATTCTTTACTACTTCACGCTTGTATGCTGAACTTTCCAATAAATGTGATGGAAATCTTCATATATTAATTCTAGAACTGTTCATCTGTATTTTGCAGCAAACAAGCACAGCAGATATGTTGGATTT
>NW_017972668.1:0-1442 GCF_001876935.1 Asparagus officinalis
CCCCCCCCCCCCCCCCCCCCAAAAAAAAAAAAAGAAAAAAAAAGAAAGGCACTCTTAGGGCCTGTTCGTTTGGCCAAAAAAACTGGGAAATCAAACTTTAGGAAACCTATTTCCTATTATAATTACTTTGAAGTTGTTTGGTTGGTTTAAAAAAAAAGAAATTATAGAATAGGAGATGAGATGAGATGAGTTGTCACCTTATTATTGGATGATGTGAGTGATTTTTTTAAAAACTTGTTTTGAGGTTGTTTGGTTGGTTAAAAAAATAAGGAAATGAATTGGAGGTATATTATTGGATGATGTTTTGAGGTTGTTTGTGTTTGGTTCGTTTTTAAAAATAAGAAAATAGATGAGATGAGATGAGATGAGTTGGAGGTATATTATTGGATGATGTGACATGTACTTAAGGAAATTAATTTCTTGTTTTTTTTTTGAGGAAATGGGTGGAAAGGAATGTTTAATGAGATGAGATGAGTTGTCACAATATTATTGGATGATGTGTGTGATTTTTAAAAATGAGATAAAATGAGATGTGATGAGTTGGATGATGTGACACATTTCTTGTGTTTGGTTTATTTTTAAAGGTAAGAAATGAGATGAGATGAGATGAGTTGGAAGATAAAAATAATATTTTATTGGATGTTGTGGGTGAGTTTTAGGGATGAAAATGGATAAAAATATTATTTTATTGATTTCCTTGTACCGATTTCCTTTTCTTGGTTTTTAGGAAACCAACCAAACAGCCCCTTATAGAGGCAAAGGAGCAGATTATGCACTTCAGAGCATTCACAACATCAGAGAAGTACTGCCTGCGCTCTGGAGGATGAGAAAACTGAAGATATTCTGTACACTGACAAGGCTATAATTGAGACTTAGTCACTGCTTAAGTTTGTTATTTTAATGTCTCGAGGAGGAGAAATTATCTTATGTTGTATAAATACTTATCAATTAGAAATGTATTCCAAATCGGACCTCTCCTTTGTGCAAGCTAAAATTGATCAAACGAAGTTGGCATAGCAACATCAAATTTGATGCTTTTACACTTTTATGTGGATAACATGTCATTTGAGTACATATCATCACGCTATTGATAGTTATTTGAATCTTCGCCAACCGATAATTGATCTCTCATCTTTGCGTTTGCCACATAAAACAACTTTTTCGTTCACGTCCAAAGCACGTGCCCTATACTAGCATAGATAAAGTGCACGAGAAAAAGGATGAATAAAAAGAGTTAAAAAGATGATTAGAATATGAAACAAACTAAAATTAATTTATGGAGCAACGTGTGATGTTGAACTCATATCCACCGATCCGACCATTTAAATTGAACACAGCTCTATATCCTCCCTACTTTTCGCAGGGCCCACTCAATGATCCATGTCACTGATGCTTTCTCAACTCAATATTAGCTGAGACTATAAATATATTGGAGAGTGTGG
>NW_017972669.1:0-16194 GCF_001876935.1 Asparagus officinalis
TCTTGCCTACTCATTCTAAAGTTGGTTAATATTAAGTAGGGCTAATTGTGTTAGATATTTTGTTAAGAAAAGACAATTTTGCCTTCATGAATAGTAATAAAAATTTTATAATTAAAACATGTTTTAATTAGTAATTAAAAATATGTGTAACGGCTATATAATTATGGGGAACGTTACAAAATTTATGACGAATGTTACGGAATTAATTACGGGTTTTGTAACGTCTTTTCCAACCATATATATATATATCCGTATGTTGAGCTCAAAACGATAAGAAAAAATATACAACAAGTTTCTCTTGTTTTTCTTCTCTCCCCTACATATTATTTTCATCTACATCTTAGTTTTATTTTATGGGCAACTTCCTTCATCTGAGCTGAAGCTCTGTACTATCGCTCGAGTGCAGAGGCCGGCCGTTTTCGGGGGCTTTTACCGCTAGGGGGGAGGGAACCATCTGCCCCAGGGCGATAGGCGGGTTCTCAATCTTCTAGGGCAGTGAATACACGACTGCTCCCATCAGGCCTGAATTTCTAATCTCTTATTTATTTTGATTTCAGATTTATTTCAAGCTATAATCTTAATTTATTTGATAAATTTCCAACAATCTAGAAGATTGAGAAGTTTATAGCTTTTGCTTTTAATCCGAGAAAAAAAAATTTATCTCTTTCTGTTTTTAAAAAAATAGAGAAAATTAATAATAGTTAATTTGTTGTAATTTGCTTTACTTGCTCTTGTTTATTTGTTAACTAATAATTTAATTTAGTTGTTATTAAAATAATATTAAAAAAGGAAAATTTTGTTACTGTTCACCAATGGTTACTGTTCACTTGGGAATTTTTTTGTTTATTAAGCAAATTTATTATTGTTCTTCTAATCTAATTGCTTTCATTATTTGTTGGCATAACTAGTAATTAATACTATTAGGTAATTGCTAAATAAAAAAAAATTATTTTTGTAACTGTTACTGTTCATTCCGAAAATAAAAATTTTACTGTTCGTTTAAAACAGGTTTACTTTATTTTAAAAATGGTTACTGTTCATCCAAAGCGGTTACTGTTCACCAAAATATCTTATTGCTTTAATTATTTGTTTAATATTATTGTTGTTTAAAAAAACGAAATATTTTCTGTTACTATTCATCAGAAAATTAATTCGAGATTACAGTTTCGTTCTGTTCATCCGTTTTAATCACTATGGTTAATTGCTAAAATTAATTTGTTACTGTAATTACTATTAATCGTTTTAATCACTATGGTTAATTGCTAAAATTAATTTGTTACTGTAATTACTATTAATTGTTCTTAACTAGTAATTAATCTAGTAATTACTTAATTTGTTACTGTAATTACTATTAATTGTTCTTAACTAGTAATTAATCTAGTAATTACTGTGGTTAATCATGCTTTACCATTCCTCTATGAACTGCGATGTGTGCTTGATTGGTCCTGCACAACTATATCTCTAATGATTTATGATTGGCTTGCCTTTGTCATCAACTATGATGATGTTATGTCCTTTGAACTTCCTTAGCTATATATCCTTAAGTAATGTGTCATTTCTAATCATGAACACCTTAAGTGATAGATCATGTCTAGTTTCCCTTCTCTTGTATGTGAATAAAACTTTCCCTTGTGCTAGTGGATAAGCACGCATTTGAAATATGCTATAAATTTGCAGCAGTATACATATTTATCCTTGAAAATTTCATATACATGGTTTTGACAAGTGAACAAAATCTGGATATATATATGCTTTGAAGTATTTAAATTTTTTCATGGTTTAATACCTTCATTTATTTAAGCTATCAATATGGTGCCTTCTATAAGCTTAGTACAGAAGGTGGTAAAAGTGAATGCAGATTTGTTCAGCAACTTAAGTAGCCGTTGTCTGCAGCAGATGTGTTTTTACTCTCAAGACATGAAAATGATGAGGTTCGAACATCAATAGGAAATATTTTAGAGTTTCCATAAACTGTTAAGGAACAAAAACTCATTGAGTGAACCGATTCAAGTTTTCTTGGATTAGTTAGTGTCTAAGGCAAGGTTTAGGAGTTGCGTAACGCGCTCTGCAAGGAACGAGGTACTTAATTGATCTTTGATCAACCTCTATTACTATCCTTACCTGGCTAACTACCCGGGTAAAACTTTAATCTTTTCACTTTAGGAGTTTTTGGTTTGGAATAAGAGGACCGGGATTATGAGAAAAATTCACATGCATTTATTTAATTATGTTTCTTGCATCATATATTGCCTAATGATAAATGATCAATATATGAGCGAACCAAATCAAAGAGGTGCATCTTTTAAAATTCTATTTTATATGGTGGATTATATTTCAAATCTTCAAATGTAAAGTTCATCACTTTTATTGCATTTTGATGAATATTGCAATAAATGTTCATATGTCTTTTTAGATAACTTGCATTTGTTACATGATTAATTACAAGGTTTTATGCAAGAATGCACTTGAAAATTTTAAAGCACGTATGTACAAATATTATTATTATTATTATTTGTATAAGAGGTGGTACTAGAAAATGACAACATAAATTTGGAAGGTCTTCTTTGTAGACAACCAATTTAAATTTGGAAGGTCTCATTTGTAGGCAACCGATTTAAATTTGGAAGGTCTCCTTTGTAGGCAACCAATTTGTAACCTCTTATAATAGAATATTTTAAAAATTTTATGCATTTGAATTATGAAATATATTGTTCTCTTGTATGCTCTGCATGTATCTATTATTAATTTCATTCATGTATGTGCATATGCATAACTGCATAATTTTTAGTTCCACATTAGTTTGAAATGTTCAGATATTAAGGTCAATCTGCACAAACACTATGTGTTTACATCTTCAGACATAGACTATGATCTTTTATGATCATAGACCATGACCTAATGTCAAGTTCAAACAATATGATGGACTAATTACAAAATAAGAACTTGATAAATAAATACAACGCCTGCTAGGCAAAGTTATGATTCTAGACTTTGTAAAGTCTGTGAAAAGAATCTTGATGACCCTTTGACTAAGGGATTATCCAGGAGTGTGGTTCTGGATTCATCGAGGGAGATGGGGTTAAGCCCATAGATGAGGTCACTGACAGCGGCAACCCAACCCTTATTTGGAGACGTAGTCCCAATGTCGGTTCAATGTGGTAGAAACAAGCTGGACTAGTGACACTCGTGTGGAGCATCGACCTAGATATATTTATATATCATTATGTAGCATTTGCTACTACCCCTTCTCTATGATGACGATGCTCTTATGATACAGCTGGCTAGGCTGAGTTTTACTCTTAATAAGTCCAACGCGTGTATTGTGGGGGGTATTAAATAAACAGCTGTAGTACCCTTTGAGGACTTACCTACGTGAGAGGAACCGTGATGGCCGCGGTTAGGGGGGGCTGGGCTAACCCCTAGAAACTCTCATGAGTCGGTTTATTGTGAGCATGGCCTTTAACGCTCAACCCGCTTTGCTCAATAGATGAAGCGTATTGTGTGTGTTTTCATCAATACCTGATTAAAGGGGCCTAATTCAAGGCCTAGTCCATTATGTCCCTCAGGTGGCGATGAACTCACTAAGGAAAGGTTCAAAGCCGAAAGCTACCTAATATTAAGTAGGGCTAATTGTGTTAGATATTTTGTTAAGAAAAGACAATTTTGCCTTCATGAATAGTAATAAAAATTTTATAATTAAAACATGTTTTAATTAGTAATTAAAAATATGTGTAACGGCTATATAATTATGGGGAATGTTACAAAATTTATGACGAATGTTACGGAATTAATTGCGGGTTTTGTAACGTCTTTTCCAACCCTATATATATATATATCCGTATGTTAAGCTCAAAACGATAAGAAAAAATATACAACAAGTTTCTCTTGTTTTTCTTCTCTCCCCTACATATTATTTTCATCTACATCTTAGTTTTATTTTATGGGCAACTTCCTTCATCTGAGCTGAAGCTCTGCACTCTCGCTCGAGTGCAGAGGCCGGCCGTTTCCAGGGGTTTTTACCGTTAGGGAAGAGGGGATCATCTGCGCCAGGGCGATAGGCGGGTTCTCAATCTTCTAGGGCAGTGAATACACGACTGCTCCCATCAGGCCTGAATTTCTAATCTCTTATTTATTTTGATTTCGGATTTATTTCAAGCTATAATCTTAATTTATTTGATAAATTTCCAACAAATTGCACACAGAACCCCGTGGTATGGCGCGTTTAAACTCATTATCCATATAGTTTGATTTTGACAGATAGGCCCCTTGAGCGAAATTTTCACCCTTTTACTCTCCGTGAAAAAGAAAAGATTGCTTTTTAACAAATAGACCCATAAATAATAAAAGAGTTAAAAAGATTTCACTCGGAGAGTCTATTCGCCAAAATCAAACTATAGAGACAATGGGATAAACATCTAAAAATCAAACCGCAGGGGGTTGGGCTATGTGCAATTAAACCATTTAAGTAAGATTATTGCATTTCACATCATTTGTTCCCCCTTTTTGACTTGACATTCAAAAATAGCGGGCTAGCTTTCATCACGCTCTCTATTCAGTAATCTTGACTGTGTCTAAGGATGACATAGGCAAATTTGGGGAGGTCCTCAGAAATGGAGAGATTTCTACACAGTCCTAGAAACAATAAATTCATATCTTTATGTTCACAAGGTCATAAGAGACTGCTCAAATTCAATTTAATGTAATTGTACCTTTTGAAGTTTACCTAGATGGGGGCGTTGGGGGATCATTTTTAGTCCCTTCCTCAAAGAACTTCAAAGAAAAAGGACAAAGGAAGAAAGCAAGGAATTGTGGAGAATGAAGCATATAATTCCTCATGATTTGTTTAGATAGTTTCTTGATTAGAGAAGACTAAATTAACTGATGTCGGATTGTAAACTTGTATAAATTTGAAATTTTGGTGTAAGATCATAGATTAGTTACTTGAATAGATAGTTTTTTCAAGCAGACAAATCTATTACCCCTTTAAAAGAGCCAGTTCCTGAAAAACTTTCCCATCCCAAAATTAACCTTCAACCATCATAAATATACCCAATTTCTCCCTTATATAATTTCGTCACTTTAAATTCGCCTTCAGGTTCTGGAATTTTCGCCTCCGTTACTCCTTCATCGTCGCCTCGCCTTCAGCTTCTGGAATTTTCTCCTCCGTTACGCCTTCCTCGTCGCCGAAGTCAAAGAGATCATCCATTACCCTTCTCCTACGAAGCCGAACCGTTACCGGAATTTGCAAAGATGTCGTTTATTCGTTCGATTCACTTATCCGTCGAAGCCGAAGCGTTAGAGAAATATGCACAGATTAGTATTTATTCCGAATTTCCGCATTCATCTCCAAATATTTCTGCAATTGGGGATTCAGTAAGGTATTTTTTTCTTCATCTTAACTCCTTTATACAAAACCCTATATCTAAATTTAACCTCTACTTCTTCAGTCCTTTAATTTTCTTCTAAAATTTACACTAATTTCCGATTCCCTCCAGATTCAAGCGAGAGGGGTTTAAATATTCCAACAGCAGCTGGATCGACATTAGAAAGTAAGTTCAGTTGATTTTAGTTCTTTAAATTTTCAGATTTTGATTTTGATTTTGATTTATTTCCTAAATTACTTCTGTTTTCCATTTATAACATTTTTTGTATCTTATATTTGTTTGGGAATTGATTTCTTGTTATTGTGTTTCATATTCAAGCTCAGAAGGTGGGTAAATATGTTTTTTTTAATTTAAATTGAACATATAAAATAATTAGATATAAAATAACTAATAGTATTACATAATTATTAATTGATACTATCAACTCATCAGTAAGATTTGAAATAACTACAAGCATTACCTGGTTGACATAACTTTTGCTGTACGCATTAATTGAAAGGCAATCCTGCTTGCACGACTGAAAATGTTTTATCCAGCGCTGCAAGATTTTAGGAATGAAATGTCTAATAGACAAGATGTTGTGATGTAGAATATTGTTAAAACTGAACGAAACAACAAGGATTGAACTGAAAATAGCAAACCCTGGTGAGAAAATAAAGTCAAGCAGTAACCAAGTGGCAGAGTAATAATATATCATAACGTTAGTTATTAAGATTAAACCAAGATGTCTCCCATAAAATGATTTGTAATCCTATAGTTTAGTGTTGAGTCAGTGTTAAATTCTTTATCAATCAAACTTAGGAGAAAACCCCTAAAGCCTAAGGATGAGAAAGGTAGGGTTGGAAAATAAAGGGAAAGATATTCAACACAAACATTTATAGAGGCTCTTATTTATAGAGGAAAATGGTTGCTTCTCATGTGACATATGATTGTTGTTTCTTTGCATGCTCCCCGCAAATCGATAGACATGGTTTAATTCTCAATACAAACAACTTGACTGAATAAATATAAACACATATTGCCTTAACTGGCCTATTTGAATTATAACTATGATGATAAATATGCTAACAGCTGTCGACATACATATTTATTTATAGTTCTCCAAACTAAAGTGTCAATTTACCTCCTTATTTTAAAAGTGTTTGGTCCCAGGCTTCTTTCAAGTCATATGTTTGATTGCTTGTGTAGATGCATGTAAATGCTGATACCGCGAGGTGACCAGTCCAAATAGAGGACAAAAATGGCCAACGAAACATAATAAGTGAATAACAACATTGAAATCATAGAGCAAGAAATGCTGACCATTACAAACTCAACGAATGCAATGCGAGTTTTATGCTGATAGTCCCCGAGCATTCTCATGCGATAGACCTATCAAAAGAGAGCATTTTAGTATACATCCTTCCATGAAACATAACTTCTTCATATTAACTAATGCATAACCATCAACAAAATAACCATCGGTAACAACAAACCTCTCCACATATTGATCCAAAAAAGAGTCTCAGCTCTTCCTGAGTAATCTACATAAGGTGAATTCTGAAAGGTAAATAAAGTGGTAGAGAATAAAAAGGTTTCCCCAATATAGAAATCATGAGCCAAAATTACCTTCTTGTCAATGTTTGTACAGTAGACAGTTCTTGCACACTAGCCTTAACTATTACTTTTTATTGGTTTTGTTAGTTTCGAAAGGTTACTGTAATGCTTCTACTTAAGACTCTGTTGTCTATTGCATGTCTTATGTAGGCTGGTAAATGTTGTTAATTTGGTATATTGTAGGATCTCCATTCAATATTTATTATTACTGAGAAAAATCATTTAGCTTTCATGAAACTGAGTTTAATACAATATTGAGACTATCTGTGCATATGCAGCAGCAACATATATACACACAGTATTGTGTGTATCTGCTGCAGATACACAGCAGATACACATGTTGTGTGTATCTGATGTGTATCTGCAGCAGATACACACAATACTGTGTGTATCTGTCTGCAGTAGATAAACACAGTATTGTGTGTATCTGCTGCAGATACACAACTTTTGGTGATGTTAAACAGATTAGACGAGTCTGTCTGTTCATGTCAATGGGAACAGGAGTTAGGCTAACATATAAACCTGTTCATATGAATACTCTAGACAATGAATTTTTACCGTCAACAGTACGTTTATTATTTCTAGGAAATCAAAAGACCCAGAGAAGCAAGTTGTAGCAATGGAATGGGGTACCTGTTAATTATTTCTAAGGAAATCAAGAGACCCACCACTAGCACCTCCACCCACACTGGGAGCTCCCTGGAGAGAATTCCGTTATGAGATACATCTGGGTGAGGTAGTTTGAAGATTATAAGCTAGGAGAAACCTGACCTGTGGAAACATATCTAGAGGTGCAGAATTTGGCAATACAGACAGAGTATCGCCTTCAGCAGCTGTCCCAGTTGTGTTTGGCCCTTCAGCCTGAGCAGCTTCTCCTAATGTAGGGATTCCCTGCATAAGGATATGCATATATGAGATATTAGTTTATGAATAGTTTCTAACTGCATCCCCCACAAAATATAGTGCATACAGAATATAAGTATTCCACAGCACGCTCTGGATTATTGTAAGCAGCACGAAGTGCTCGCTGAACCGTATCCTTGTCCCAGTTACCACCACCCATATCCATCAGCTGATGAACCATTGATTCCAGATTGTTTCCTGGTACCAAATTAGATGCAGGTCCATCATAAACAGGGGCCCTGCAATTGAGAGACAATAAACCTTATGAATTAATTACATCGCCGTGTCTTTGATTTGGTTTGGAATCTGGTATGAGAAAGATAGAGGTTGTCTTTGATTTCGTTCTGGAATCGGAGAATCACAAATGATAGAGTTTAGTAAATTTTTTTTTCTTTTGTGATTTTGGTTGTGATTATTTCCCTAAATTAGGTATTAGGTATATTAATTATGTTTTGAACAATCTAATATCAATTGCATAAACAATAGATTAAAGATATGAATATGTTTTGTAGCCATTACTCGAGAAAACCTGTTCCTTGAGTAATTATGTATGTTTTGAAAACCTGTTGTGCAATTCTCACGTAAATAATTTAACATTTTTTTTAATTATATATGTTGTCTCTGAATAATTATGTATGTTTTGTCTCTGAGTAATTATATAAGTTTTGTAATACACTATTACGTGTAGATTAAATTATTTAACATTTTTTCATATTAATGCAGATATCCTACTTGGTTGGATTTGCATTGTTTTTTTTTAAAACATTTCTAAAGTTGTCGTTGATTCAGGTTAGTTAAGCAACTTTCTTCTCTTTTCTCTTTATTTTGTTCATAGTGATGATAACTCTATTTCCTTGTATTTATCTTCTTCTACACTTAAATATTTATTATTATTATTACTATTATATGACTTAAAAAAAATTAACCTTAGCATATAAGATATTTGTGATTACTGATGTATGTATAGTTTACCAAATTTCTACACTAAAAACTATTATTTTTTTCTAGGTCAAATTACACATGAACCAGTATGTTCTTTATTACATAAACTACGGACTCCAAAGTCTTGTTCATTTTGTGGAGCAAAAAAGTTTGAACATGAGCCACCAACATCCTGTTGTCACAATGGTGAAATCCACCTAGCAGATGTGAATGTTAATGACGAGTTATATGCCCTTTATACAGTACAAACCCAAGAGGCAATTGAGTTTCGAAGACAAACCAGAAAGTATAATAGCATTTTCTCATTCACATCATTTGGGGCAAGGTTTGATAGAGAACTTGCATCAAACAGAAAGGGTATTTTCACATTTAGAGCACAAGGACAAATATATCATAATCTCCCCTCTCTTATTCCAGAAGAAAATAAGCCTTCCTACTTTCAACTTTACTTTTACGATACGGAGAATGAGTTGCAAAATCGAATGGGAATATTAGATAATGCAAACATGAGTACGACTACAACTAAAAGATTGATGGATATATTAGAAGGAAACCCATATGCAAAATTTCTGCGGAAACTAAATGATTTTCCATCTCTTGAAGACTTCAAGATCATTATAAATAGAGATGCTGCAGTAGATCAACGTGTTTACAACTCGCCAACAGTGGATCAGGTTGCAGCTGTCTGGGTAGAGGGAAATAATGATAATGTTCCGTATGAGAGAGAAATAGTTGTCCATTCACACTCTGGCAAGAATCATCAAGTTAAGCACTATTTTGGTTGTTATGATCCTTTACAGTATCCTTTACTCTTTCCAGGCGGAGATGTAGGATGGCACCAAAATATTAAAAGAAGGGATAAAAATGATATTCGCCGGTCAAAACAAGTAAATACAACATCTCAAGTAACTCAGCAAACTTTTACATCTGCAGAAGATATATTTAAGCGAGAAAGGGAAGGTAAATCATAATTAAAATTGTTTAATAATATTAAAACATTAAAAATTAACTTAACCTGCAAACTTGTAGGTGTTAAAGCACCAAAGGCGGGAAGCGTCTCATGTCACATCACAAAAGTTGTGTATCTGCAGCAGATACACACAATACTGTGTTTATCTACTGCAGGACAGATAACACACAGTATTGTGTTGTATCTATTGCAGATACACAGCAGATACACATGTTGTGTGTATCTGCTGTGTATCTGCCAGCAGATTACACACAATACTGTGTGTATATATGTTGCTCTGGCATATGCACAGATAGTCTCAATATTGTATTAAACTCAGTTTCATGAAAGCTAAATGATTTTTCTCAGTAATAATAAATATTGAATGGAGATCCTTACAATATACAAATTAACACATTTACCAGCCTACATAAGACATGCAATAGACAACAGATCTTTAAGTAGAAGCATTACAGTAACCTTTCGAAACTAACAAAACCAATAAAAATTAATAGTTAAGGCTAGTGTGCAAGAACTGTCTACTGTACAAACATTGACAAGAAGGTAATTTTGGCTCATGATTTCTATATTGGGGAACCTTTTTATTCTCTACCACTTTATTTACCTTTCAGAATTCACCTTATGTAGATTACTCAGGAAGAGCTGAGACTCTTTTTTGGATCATATGTGGAGAGGTTTGTTGTTACGATGGTTATTTTGTTGATGGTTATGCATTAGTTAATATGAAGAAGTTATGTTTCATGGAAGGATGTATACTAAAATGCTCTCTTTTGATAGGTCTATCGCATGAGAATGCTCGGGACTATCAGCATAAAACTCGCATTGCATTCGTTGAGTTTGTAATGGTCAGCATTTCTTGCTCTATGATTTCATGTTGTTATCACTTATTATGTTTCGTTGGCCATTTTTGTCCTCTATTTGGACTGGTCACCTCGCGGTATCAGCATTTACATGCATCTACACAAGCAATCAAACATATGACTTGAAAGAAGCCTGGGACAAACACTTTTAAAATAAGGAGTAATTGACACTTTAGTTTGGAGAACTATAAATAAATATGTATGTCGACAGCTGTTAGCATATTTATCATCATATTATAATTCAAATAGGCCAGTTAAGGCAATATGTGTTTATATTATTCAGTCAAGTTGTTTGTATTGAGAATTAAACCATGTCTATCGATTTCGGGGAGCATGCAAAGAAACAACAATCATATGTCACATGAGAAGCACCATTTTCCTCTATAAATAAGCTCTATAAATGTTTGTGTTGAATATCTTTCCTTTATTTTCCAACCCTACCTTTCTCATCCTTAGGCTTTAGGGGTTTCTCCTAAGTTTGATTGATAAGAATTTAACACTGACTCAACACTAAACTATAGATTACAAATATTTTATGGGAGACATCTTGGTTTAATCTTAATAACTAACGTTATGATATATTATTCTCTGCCACTTGTTACTGCTTGACTTTATTTTCTCACCCGGGTTGCTATTTTAGTTCAATCTTGTTGTTTTCGTTCAGTTTTAACAATATTCTACATCATAACATCTTGTTATTAGCATTTCATTCCTAAAATCTTGCAGCGGTGGATAAAACTTTTCAGTCGTGCACGCAGGATTGCCTTTCAATTAATGGTACAGCAAAAGTTATGTCAACCAGGTAATGCTTGTAGTTATTTCAAATCTACTGATGAGTTGATAGTATCAATTAATAATTATGTAATACTATTAGTTATTTTATATCTATTATTTTATATGTTCAATTTAAATTAAAAAAAACATATTTACCACCTTCTGAGCTTGAATATGAACACAATAACAGAAATCAATTCCAACAAATATAAGATACAAAAATGTTATAATGGAAAACAGAAGTAATTTAGGAAATAAATCAAAATCAAAATCAAAATCTGAAAATTTAAAGAACTAAAATCAACTGAACTTACTTTCTAATGTCGATCCATGCTGCTGTTGGAATATTTAAACCCTCTCCGTTGCTGATCTGGAGGGAATCGGAAATTAGTGTAATTTTAGAAGAAATTAAAGGACTGAAGAAGTAGAGGTTAATTTAGAGATATAGGTGTTTGTATAAAGGAGTTAAGATGAAGAAAAAATACCTTACTGAATCCCCAATTGCAGAAATATTTGGAGATGAATCGGAAATCGAATAAATACTAATCTTGCATATTTCTCTAAGCTTCGGCTTCGACGGTAAAGTGAATCGAACGAATAACGATCTTTGAAATTCCGGTAACGGTTCGGCTTCGTAGGAGAAGGGTAATGGATGATCTCTTGACTTCGGCGACGAGGAAGGCGTAACGGAGGAGAAAATTCCAGAACTGAAGGCGAGGCGACGATGAAGGAGTAACGAGGCGAAATTCAGAACTGAAGGCGAATTTAAAGTTGACGAATTAATAAGGGAGAAATTGGTATATTTATGATGGTGAAGGTTAATTTTGGGATGGGAAAGTTTTTCAGGAACTGGCTCTTTAAAGGGGTAATAGATTTTGTCTTGAAAAAACTATCTAATTCAAGTAACTAATCTATGATCTTACACACAATTCAAATTTATACAAGTTTACAAATCGACATCAGTTAATTTAGTCTCTCTAATCAAGAACCTATCTAAACAAATCATGAGGAATTATATGCTTCATTCTCCACAATTCCTTGCTTTCTTCTTTGTCTTTCTTTGAAGTTCTTTGAGGAAGGACTAAAATGATCCCCCAACGCCCCATCTGAGTAAAGACTTAAAAAGGTACAATTACATTAAATTGAATTTGAGCAGCCTCTTATGACTTGTGAAAATAAAGATATGAATTTATTGTTTTCTAGACTGTATGTAGAATCTCTCCATTCTGAGGACCCTCCAAATTTGCCTATGTCATCCTTAGACACAGTCCAAGATTACTGAATAGAGAGCGTGATGAAAGCTACCCGCTATTTTTGAGATGTCAAGTCAAAAGGGAACAATGATGTAAATGCAATAATCTTACTTAAATGGTTTAATTGCACATAGCCAACCCCTGCGGTTTGTATTTTAGATTTTATCCAATTGTCTCGTATAGTTTGATTTGGCGAATAGACTCTCCGAGTGAAATCTTTTTAACTCTTTTATTATTTATGGGTCTATTTGTTAAAAAAGCAATCTTTTCTTTTCACGGAGAGTAAAAGGGGTGAAAATTTCGCTCAAGGGCCTATCTGTCAAATCAAACTATATGATAATGAGTTTAAACGCGCATACCACGGGTTGTGCTGTGGCAATTTGTTGAAATTTTCAAATAAATTAAGATATAGCTTGAAATAAATCCGAAATCAAAATAAATAAGAGATTAGAAATCAGGCCTGAACGGGGTGCAGTCGTGATACACTGCCCTAGAAGATAGAGGACCCGCCTGTCGCCCTGGCGTAGTCGATCCTCCCCCCTAGCGGTAAAAGCCCCCGGAAACGGCCGGCCTCTCTACTCGGGCGCGAGTAGCAGAGCTTCTGCTCAGATGAAGATGTTGCCCAATAAAATAATCCGCAAAAATATGTAGCCAAATATCTGAGAGTAGAAGGAGGAAGAGAGCTATGAAATTCTTTGTGAATTTCTGTGTATTTTTCCGAATGAACTCTGCCTCCTTATATAGCCTCATGAACCAGTAACCGCTGCTGAATCTCCTCGTCCGTTGGGCGTAAATCACGCTTGCCGTTACATAATAAATGCTGCCGTTACAGAACGTGTAAAACGTGCAAAATTAAAAGCTTGAGAAGCAAAAGGGTGTGCGTGTGCGGCTGCGGCGTGGCGTGGCGCGCGTGCGGGCGAGGCGTGGCGTGGCGAGGCGAGGCGTGGCGTGCGTGCGCGCGCGCGCGCGTGTGTGGTAGAAACGCAAAGCCCACAAAACCCAAAACACTATTCAAAGCCCATTAGGAAGTAAACCATTATAAACCACTTGAACTTCTTCTCAACTTCCAATGTGGGACTATTCACAAGGCAAAATTGCCTTTTCCTTAAGAAATGCTAACACATACCACGTGATGGCGGGCGAGGCGAGGCGTGGCGTGGCGAGGCGAGGCGTGGCGTGCGTGCGCGCGCGCGCGCGTGTGTGGTAGAAACGCAAAGCCCACAAAACCCAAAACACTATTCAAAGCCCATTAGGAAGTAAACCATTATAAACCACTTGAACTTCTTCTCAACTTCCAATGTGGGACTATTCACAAGGCAAAATTGCCTTTTCCTTAAGAAATGCTAACACATACCACGTGATCGAAGACATCTAGACACCCGGTACAAGGATGGGATAGAAGCTTTCTTAGCCTACTCTGACACAAACCCTCTACGGTCGCTAAGCGGGTGGTGCCCGAACCAAAAAAAACCACACGTACCAATAAATAAGTATATGAACAAACTTCAAGGTGTTTCCCACAAGACCAGAACCCCCCAAGCAATGAACAATTTTAGGGGGTTCTGAGGGAAAAGTTAAAGCTTTTGGGGGTTATTTTAGACTCTTTGTAGTATTGGGGGTTTTGGAGGGGAAGTTGCGGGGTTTAATGGGAAAAACATAGTTCAGGGGGGTTTTATCAGGGACAACCAAAAGTTTTGAGGGGTCTGTGAAATTTACCCATGGAAGTTATGTATTCAAGCAGAATAACTGACGCCTATCTCTCCAGGTCTTTCTTCCCTCCGAACCTTTTGCCATAGGCATTAAGCCTTCACCCTTTGCAATGACTGAAGCACAAGATTTAGGCTTTTTCCTTGTTCTATACTTTGTTTTAAAGTTTTTCTCTTAATTAGGTACCTGAGCAACCATATTGTTGGTAATGACTCCAGCCACTCGAGGCCAAGGTGAGCAAGGTGTTGACAGTGATGGAGACCTAATCATTTGGTAGTATGAAATCGAAAAGACGAGTTATCTAATTAAACTTGTCACCTATGATTTCTGTAAATTGCTGCCACAGATGGCTAGGCTCTAGGACTTTGCTTTTCAATGTTTCTCGGTGACTTCTAAGGGACCACATAGTGATAAGTTTGTAAGCGACTTAATTCGGCCTCTAGAAAAACGATCTTTTTCGTTAATTTATCAAACTGTGCACTTTTTTTTTATCATCAACAATATAATCAAGTTTTGATGTGCCCAGTGGGAAGCTAAAATTGTGTTCATATGAAACAAACTTCTAAGCCTGTCATGATTCCGTTTCCTTTCCCTTTATTTTTCTCCAGTTATTTTGATTGAAAGGAGTTGGAACTGCTGAGGTTTGGATACTCGTGTGATCAATGTTCTTGTTTCCTCAAATTCAGGTTGTGGATTATCTCTTGGGGGAGACCAAGCTGCCAGCATCATCATCGGACAGCGATGACAGTGATTCTGATGGTTCATCCCTCATAACGCAGAGAATGCGCAAGTTATGGGCCTATCCAAAACTGGCTAGCACCGAGGAAATGTTATTAGGCTGATCAGTGTCAGCACCCGACGCTAATTCTCTCAGAGCAATGATTTTTAGGCGGAGAAAAATTCCTACTTGCCTGCAATTTATTTGCTGATATTATACCGCTTCAATTGCTGGGTATGGATGTGTAAAAGGGAATCGTAGCCGGATACTGAGCTTATATTGAATTACGCGTACAAATCTTAAAAAGTCATATATCCCTAGTTTTTCTTGATTATTATTATCTTCACGCTTCATGTCTTTTTACCTTAATGTTCTCGTTGTGTGTCTCATTTATACTTGGTATGCTAAAAAGAGCAAGTGAGGTCCCATTTTTAAATGCAATGTTTCGATACTCCGGCCCAAAAAAAAAGAAAAGGGGGAATAAGAACAAAAAAGTATGGAATCAAACGCCACTAGTGAATTAGAAAATTAAGTGGGTAAAGTTGATTTTTTTCCCCCCCTTTCTCAATTTTTTGTGTCTCGATCTTGCTTTTAATTGGGTAATGTACATCGTTAAGTTGCTGTCGTTTGAGGATCGAACAATTGAACCGGTGACCTTATCCAGTAAATGGTTTTGCTTTTGAGAATTTAGCCATGTAGATGGTTTGATACAATATACGTATCTTAAGAGATTATTTTTCTTGTTGAAATGCTTGAATGGGGTTCGCTTGCTTAGTCGTTTGATACTTGTAGACAAATACTTAAAATTTGACTTGTAAATAGTATTTAAATCGTAGTGAGCCAGCTAACTAATGAAGTGTGCCCATTTAAGCGTCAGTTTGGGGTTTTTTGCTAATTCAAATGTTGAACTTAACATGAGGTCCTTATGAAAATTTTGTTATGAACATACTTGATAATGAAATCTGGTTTTAATGCCCGTCTTATATCTTGTTTTAATTTGCAGAAATTTAGATATTCAAATAATATCTAAGTTTCCTGCTTCCTGTTTTTTTTTTTAATTCATGGAGGTTTTTTTTTAATTCCCTTT
>NW_017972670.1:0-1252 GCF_001876935.1 Asparagus officinalis
CGGCGCGGGTTCTTCGGGGTGTCGGAGTTCGACCGCGCGACTGAGCTCGGCTGGGAGACCTGGGTGCGGTCGGAGAGGCCTCTGGCCCGGCGCGAGCTCGGCTCAGAGCTCGTGGGTAGGTTGCTGCAGGTGCCGGAGGTGAAGCTCGGGGCTGGAGGAGGCGTGCGAAATCTCTGAGGGAGGCTCGTTGGAGGGGGCGGCGGTGGTCGCGAGTTTGAGCTGGGCTGTGGTTAAGGCGGGTAGGGGGTCGGTGATGATGATGAAGAGAGGGAGAAGAGAGAGACTGAGATGGAGAGATAGAGAGAGAATGAGAGAGAGTGAGCTGATGGGAGAGGATGAGAGAGAAAAAGAAGAGAGAGGGTGAGCACAAGAAAATAGAGAGGCAGGGTTTAAATAAAAAGTTTTAATAATAAAAATTTTAAGATATGATTGGTGAGAAACCAGGAGCGGCGTAGTCTAAGTTTACGGTGCGTGTGGGCAGCCGTTTTCTTAGAAAAATTTGAGGAGGGAGAGAACGTGACGAGGGGGATGGTTGTTGGGGGTTTGACGGGAAGCAAAATTTTGGATTATTTTCAAATTGGTTCAGATATTTAGATAAAAATAATTAAAATAAATAATTTTGGGTACTTAAAAATTAAACTAATTACATAATAATTATCTACAAATAAAAACGTACATGTTGAGCTAATACAACAGTTGATACGAAATTATCGAAATATACACATATTGTATAATTAAACGAGAATAAATAATAATAAAAATATATTTACTTATATTTAAAATCAAATAATTATGTGACAATTATCTACACGATAAAATATACCAGTTATGCTAATACGACAGCTAATATGTAATAATTAAAATAATACAATAATTTACACAAATAATACAGAATTAATAATTCAACATAATATAAGAATTAGTACGTAATAGTAATAATAATACAACGTATTATTTAAAATAATATGTAATAGTATCAGTAACACAACGGATAAATCCCAGAAATTTTCATTGCACTAAATTAATTTATAAATATCAAAACTATTTAAATAAATATAAAACATAGACTTTAAATCATAAAAAATTTCTAGAAAATCGAGAAAAATACAAATACTCTTTTAAAAATCATAATTAAATATTTTAAAATACCAAAAATTTATTTTAACTAGTATTAAAATTTTACGGTCATTACAAAGGCGACGGCGAGAGGAGGACTGATGGGAGGAGGTGGCTGGGCAGTCGCCGAGCTAGG
>NW_017972671.1:0-24424 GCF_001876935.1 Asparagus officinalis
TCCTTGATGTGATCTTCTTTGTTGCGGCTTTTTACAACCAAGTCATCAACATAGCATTCGATCGTTTTTTCGGAGGTGTTCCTGGAAAATCTTAGTCATCGCTCGATGGTACGTGGCGCATGCGTTCTTCAGGCCGAAAGGCATTACCGTGTAGCAGAAGATACCGAGGGGCGTTCTGAACGCTGTATATTTCTCATCATCCGGGTGCATCTTGATTTGGTTATACCCCGAAAAGCCGTCCATGAAGGACATCCTCTCGAATCCACATGTATTGTCGATAATGACATCCGTGATTGGGAGAGGAAAATCGTCTTTTGGACATGCTTCATTCAGGTTCCTGAAGTCGATGCAAATCCTGATTTTGCCATTCTTCTTCATGACGGGAACGATGTTGGCTAACCAGTCTGGATGTTGTTCCTCTCGGATAAATCCTGAATCGATCAACTTCTTAACCTCTGCCTCAATGGCTTCCATAATCTGCGGACGAAACCGTCTTTGCTGTTGTTTGACAGGTTTGGCATCCGGCTTGATGTCAAGGCGGTGCATTGCCACATTAGGGTCGAGTCCTGGCATATCTTCGTAGTTCCAGGCGAAGACATCAATGTATTCTCTGATCAGGGCAATTAATTCCTCCTTCTCATCTGGAGGAAGACTACCGCTGATGAATATGGGCTTTGGATTGGCCTCATTGCCCATATTAATTTGGACTACTTCATCTTCGGTTGGTGGTTCTCTCTGTTCGAACCTATCACCGTACTGCATGTTTAGGTGATGAACCCATGGGTCTTCCCACGTTGGCATTTGATCGTCATCCTCCAACGTAGATGGATCAGCTGTAGTCATGTTTGACATTAAGGTTTTGAACATTTCTCCCAAACTTGTGTCGGAATCCTCAGCTGAAGAATCTGGCAAGTACCCATCCTTAGCTTTGTTAGCAATTTGATCGATAATTTGCCAACCACATTCGTCATCTGATGAGACATAGCCTAAGCCTCTCTTGTGACGGTAATAGTCATCGGGTTTTCCTTTTGGTACGTATGCCGCTTTGACTGGGATACGGGATCCTCGATCGAAGTATAAACCTTCTCCGAGTGTGAAATCGTATCCTTGTTTTTCCATGAGCATGCGCGCTTCCGGACTATACTTAGATAAATGCAGACCAGATTTGTCTTCATCCTCGTCTTCTCTTAGGAAATGATCTGGCAACGGAAGATTTTCTCCTTTACCATAAATCACTTCCTTTTGTCCCCCTACCTTGGCAGGAATAATTCGGGTTGTTCCGAAAGAATGCTGGAGACTTCTCTTCGTTACATAGGATGATCGGAGCGGCATACATAAATCTGGGTTATCATATAATCCCTTTATCGCATCATTAAGAGACAAGGAGTACTCTAAATCATGATTTATTTCAATATCAGCAAGTTGCCAGTTACAACCGCCATCTGACGATTGTTCATCGTCAAGATTGATTACAAAGGGTACAATGTCATTTAAAACAAAACCGCCATTGTAATCGAATCCGGCCTCGGAATCAGCTTCTTCTCCGCTGTCCGTGCCTTGGATCGATGGTTCCGTGTCAGATTCGTTACCATAAAGGAGAGAATCAGTGAAGTAATTCTCATACCCTTTGAATGGTTGCTTATCTGCGACCACCGTCCTGACCCTTCCATCAGTGTCGACATATTTCAGACACTGATGTAGGGTGGAGGGAACTATAACATTACTATGGATCCAAGGCCGACCCAATAGTAAGTTATAGGATGTCTCAGCATCTATCACGTAACACGTGACATCCGTCTTCAGATCGCCCATTTGGCATTTTATTCGGATCTTCCCCAAAGGCCTTGACCCGCTGGTGTTAAATCCGTAAATGACAGTGCTTGTAGACGCCAATTTGCTGACTGGAATGCCAAGGCTATGCATTAGGCGAAGCGGCATAATGCTCACAGCGGAACCCGGATCTACTTGGATTCGGTTGACCTCGCTGGAGCCAATGTACCCGACAAAATACAAGGGCCGATCATGGTTTGAATTCTTCGTCTGCATGTCTTCTTTGGTGAAGGTGATGCAGAGAATGTTCTTAGCTGCCACATTGCACTGTTGAGCTAACAGTTCTAGTTCCTCAGGCGCCGGTTTGATCCGAGTGAGGAATGCTTCTGAATCGGCCAAGGCCTCTTGCAATGCTTCTCTAGTTTCTTTAGACAGCCGCAGCAACTCATATAGCGTTATCCGCGCTGGAATATTGGCTAGCTGAGCCATGATGTCAAAGGCACGTGGAGTTTTCGAACTCTCCGGTTTATCCTTGCCTCCTCAACCGGTTTAGGAACCGTAATCACCCCCAGCTCTGTGAGAGTCTTGGCTGGTCCCCGTTTTGTCACCCCCTGCTCAGCTAATTGATCACCAGGAGATGGATATTTGAAGTGATACTCATTTCCACTCCGGGTCGCAAAGACTTCCTGTTCTTCGTCGGAAAGCGGGAAAGTGGGGATTCTTTCGTCATCTTCCCCTGGGATAGCAGAGACTCCATAACAAGACTTCCCTTTCCCTTTGGACTTCTCCTTGGATGACAATCCGGCCCATTGTTCATCTTCAATCAGGTCGGGGTGCACCCAGAGGATCTCACCGTTTGGGGCTGTGTATGGGACAAGTCCTTTTTGGCGTTGTCCGTGCGGGTCGTCATTCACCGTCTTCATCCCGACTTTGGTGACGCGTTTTGGCTCGAACCAAGTTGTAGGCACCGATCCAAAACTGATTGACACTGCGTTTGCCCCCACATTCTTGGCTGGTTTCGGGGTTATGACCCCTACGTCGATTAACGCCTGGATCTTGTCCTTGAGGTGGTAGCATGATCTCGTAGGGTGGTAGACCGCTCTGTGGTACGCGCAGTACTTTGGATCCGTCACCTTGCTGGCTCCCTCTTGATCCACGATCGCCGGCAGCTGGATTTTGTTGTTCTCCAACAAGTATTTGAAGATGCCGGGAACTTCATCATCCTTGAAGGAGTACACTTTAGGAAACCTCGGCTCCGCAGATTTCTGCTTCTGAGGCCGTTGTTGCCATTGCCCTCGAGATTGTTGGGGTGCTTGTTGCTGCGGCTGTTGCTGAGGTTGCAATTGAAAGGTTTGATTAGCATCAACTGCATTAGCTTGTGCCTTACCTTTCCCCCGTGGGACGAAGTTTTGCTTTGGAGCACTTGTCGCCGGTTGGCCTCTTTCCGCCTTCTTCCTCTTGAGGAATCGCTCAGCTTGCTCTCCCCGGACTTTCAAGTCCTTCCATGTATTGGATGGTGCTGTCCCCATTGCTTCTAGCACGTCCAACGCGAGGTTGTTGTGGCAGGTCTGGAGGATGAATTCCTCGGTGATCGGGTCCCGGCAATTCATCGCCTTGTTCCGGAACCTTTTGACGAAGGTGTCGACTAACTCCCCGTCTTTTTGCTTCTCATCGAGCAGCGATCCGATAGATATCTCGGTGTCGTCGTCGAAGAAGTTGGCCAGGAACTTGGTCTCCATGTCATCCCAGCTGTTTACGCTGCCTGGCTTGAGGCGGCGATACCAATCGAAGGCGGCTCCGCGAAGAGTGCCGACGAATGACCGCACCATCAGAGGCTCATTACCAGAGATCACCCCCAAATGCGATTTGAAGTAAATCAAATGCTGGGTAGGTGAACCCATCCCATTAAACGGCGTGAAGTTAATTAGATTAAACTTCGCCGGATATGGGATCGATTCCCATTCTCTTGGGTATGGGCAAGGAATGCCTGTTTTCTTCGTCTCTTGAGCGGAAATTAGTGTGTTGATTTTGCTCTCGAGGTTCTTGATCTTCAGGTTTTCGCCGGTTTCTTCGCCAGCATTCTCATTACCACCCCCTGCGTTGACGGGAGGATCATTGGTGTTACGAGCATTTGTATCCTCATCTTCCACATTAATCGGGTTACGATGATTCTGCTCGCCTTGTTGGTTCGCCAATGCTTGGATCTGTTGGTCATGCATTTCTCTCATCTGCTGCATGGCCATCTCCATCTCAAATTTGAAACTTTCTTTCTGCTTAGCCAAAGCGTCTTCAAGCATCTTGGCCATCTGCTCCGCACTTATCATCAGGGCCTCGCGGGGTTGTCCCTCGCTGGATACTGTATTATCTGATGCCACCGCGGAGCCGGCATCAGATTCTTCATCTTCTGAAGGGCGTCTTGTCCGAATCCTACCATAAGTTGCTCGCTCTATGGTTCCGGACTGCAGACGGGTTCTAGGTCGGGAAGCTTTCAGAATCGACTCGAAATCTTCTCGTGCCGATGTCCCTTTGCTCGTCATGTTGGTGGTGACCCTCGGAAATTCTCCGTCTTCAATCACCCTTCTTCTTCGTTGGAAGCGCCTAGGCCTTGGTTTTGGCGTTTCCGCATTAAGTCTTTCAAAAACTGAAACTCTTTCGGGGACCGCCTTAATGCAATTGCATTCCGACAATACCGCCCGAATGAGTTTGGAACAGGGACATTGAATTTCCCGTTCTCGGGGACTCCTCTTCCTGGTTCTATTCGTACCCCCAGCACGATAGTACAACTCGTCATTTTGACAGTCAGAGTAACCTATCGTGTGCGGGCACGCCTTCTCAGGTACAACACAATCATTATCAGATGATAATGTTTCCATCTGAGGTTGACTTGCCTTCTTTGGGCTTTCAAAGGTTACCCGCCTCAAAACATGCCTTTTTGGGCGTGAATTTTCGGCGTGATCTTGGACTTCAATGCGCAAATTGGTGCGCGCAGCTGCCTTGAGGTCTTTGTCATGCTGGAGGTGATGGCGACCCCCAGTATGTTGAGTCGTTCTGGGCTTCTTCATCGGGCCCAAACGCTCGTGAATTGGAGCTTTGCCTCTCACGTCAGGAATTGGACCGAGGCGCTCCAAAATTGGTTTCTTCTTGCGGGATGACTCTGCATGATCTCCCGGAGAAGTTATTGGGATTGACGGCGACTTTGGTTGACTCGCCGGAGTTTGACCTTCCTTAGAAGGCTGCACTGGTTGCTTTTTGGCCTGAGTCGCCACTTCAGACTTAGGCTTCCAGACTTGTCGTGTTGGTGGTGGCTTCTTCTCCACCTCCTTTTGCAGCCACTTCAGACTTCGGCTTCCAGACTTGGCGGGTTGGTGGCGGTTTCTTCGTCACCTCCTTTTGCAGTCTTCTACGGGCTTCTTCAGCTTTGGCCCGTACTTGCGCCGATAATGCACGGCATTTGCGGATACGCTCCTCTAGCGTCGTACGGTTCCGTTTGACCCGGACCCACTCCATCGTTGATGGCTTGGAGGAACCATTCTTCACTTGATGTTGAGGCTGTTTGCCTCGTTTGTTCTTCAGATCCGCATTGTAGCGGATCCCGTCAACGGACTCCATGGCCTTGGCGAATTGCTTCGCGAGGCGTTGACGCTGCCTCTGGCGAGCTCTCTTAGAGAGAGTCACCACGCCTTCGATGGCGGACTTGACCTGCTTAGAGGCCGGTGTGACTTCACCCGACGCAACTTCGGCGTCGATCGGGGTGAGGTTGTCGTTGGTGGCTTCAACTTCTTCGCACCAACGGACTTTTCTCCTAGAGGAGAACTTCTGGAATTTCTTGGACTTACGGGGGGAGGTTGGATATTTTGTAATTTTCCAATCATTAACTAATAAGTCATCATATGACCAAAAAATCAATGGTGGCTCCCACTGTGGTCGCCAGATTGTTCGCGGGGAAAACCGTTGCTTTCTTCACTGATTCCATTGCTATCTTGAATAACAGTTTTTCGGTTACAAAAGATCCGGTTTTTTTTAGATCCGGTTACAATGAAAATCAAAAATAAAGAAAATTACAACTTTTTCTCTTTTGTCGAACAAATCGCGAGCTCCTGTTTTGCGGTCGCTCGCTTTGGTGGGTTGTTTGCCTGCGCCGGGGTCTAAGCAGTACGACGGGTATTATTCCACAAAGGAAATAATAGCCGGGGAGGATTGATTCACCAAGGAAACAATCGTCCAAGTCTCGGGATCTAAGACCAAGCTTAGATCCGGAGTGTAACAACGTAGATCTGAGATCTCGATCCCCTCGAACTCCTGCCTTTTGTGATGAGGGTGCTCGCCAAGAATCAGATCTGGACGTCCAAGTCTTCAAGCCTTCAAAAACTCCAAGATAATGTCTCAATCCGGCAGAGTTTCGACTCTCCAAAAGTTCTTCCTCCAAAAGTCCCCTCAAATGATGAATGACCCCGCCTATTTATAGGCAACCAGATCTGTGCATTTGGCACAGATCTGGGCGGCCACCTCAGGGTGGCTCGGCTTTGGGCCCGAGCCCCTTGAGGTGGCTCGTTTCGGCCGAGCCCCTCCGGGTTTTGCGTCCGTCGTTCGGTTGTTTCGGTGATTGGTCTGAAATCGATCCCTGATTTGGCAGTAAATCCGATTATGAGCTTGATTCCAAAACTGATCGTGACTCGATCGCGATTCATCCGAGTTCGCCTGTGGCGTTGCTCTGAACCCCAGTTTGTTCTGAATCCTGATTTGGAAGTCTGGATCCCGATTAGGCAGTAAATCGGCTTTGGTGTCTGAGTTCGAATCCGTTATATGGTTGAATGACTCGTTGACTCCCTGAACCGTTGGTTTGATTCCGCACGCGAGTGGATTCATTCCGTCGTTCGCGTGCGGTTCGTCAGCTTCGTAGCCTCGTTAATCCGTTCCGTCGCACATCGTTTGGCTTCGGTGTTGACGGGCTAACGATCGTGCTTAGATACGTCGCCCGATGGTTCATTAGTTCGTGTTGAGCCGTGTTAAGGGACCTATAAGCAATTTTATATGCCTACATTGACCAAATAGTAAACTAGTTGACTAAAAGTTAACTTTATGGGAAAAATACTGGAATTCATTTCCTAAGCACATAGCATTCTGATTTTACCGATATACATAATCGTTTATGTGTATCCCGTAAAATCATATATACGTATTAATCATACGCATCACTCTATAAATTGTGTTTTATAGGATTTAAGTACATGCTTGGTGTGACTCTAGGACCCAACTTAAGAACTCGGCAGTGGATGATATCCACAAGTACAACAGATGTGCTAGCTACACATGAAGACTAACCGGGTATAAGTTGTGATAAGTATCTATAAGATGCTAATACAATTATATCAGGACCACTCAATGATAATATTGTACAGTCCGGTCTCTTCGTCAAATCATGTCAAACTATCGAGCCTAGGGTATGAAAAACTGTCAAACCCTAATAGCTCGATTAGTGTTTGTTGATATTAAACTCATAACCTATAAGGGGCTGTTTGTTTTACTAAAAAAAGAGGGAAATCAAAGAAATGGAAAACTATTAAAATAAAGAATTGGTTTGGGAGTGTTTGGTTGGCTAAAAAAAGAAGGAAATCAAAAAAATGGAGATGAAATAATGTTAGTTGTCAAATTATTATTGGATGATGTGAGTGATTTTTTAAGAAAACTAGTTTTGATGTTGTTTGGTTGGCGAAAAAAATAAGGAAATAAATTATAAGAAACTTATTTCCTGTAGTTTTGTTGTTTTCTTTTGTTTGGTTCATTCTTAAAAATAAGAAATGAAATGAGATGAGGTGAGTTGTCATTGTATTATTGGGTGATGTGAAGAAAGATTAAGAAAAGTGTTTTCATAACTTTTTGGGATGAAAATGGAGAAATAAAATGTTAATGAGATGAGGTGAATTGTTATAATATTTTATTGGATGATGTGAGTGATTTGAAATGATGAAAAGAGATGAGTTGAGTGATGTTTGGATGAAAATAATATTTTATTAGATGTGGTGAATGAGTTGTTAGATGAAAATAATATTTTATTAGATATGGTGGATGAGTAGTTAGATGGAAATAATATTTTATTAGATGATGTGGATGAGTTGTTGGATGAAAATAATATTTTATTGGATGTTGTGGGTGAGTTTTAGGGATGGAAATGGAGGAAATAGTATTTTTTGAGATTTTCATGTTTTCCATTTCCATTTCTTGGTTTTCTTGGTTTTTAGGAAACCAAACAAACAGCCCCTAAGATCAAAATGACACTCAGTTTATCTTATTTACCTCGGCTAAGGATTTCCTGGCTATAGTTATATCAAACAATCTTATGACATCAACCCTTTATACTGAGAGAGACGAATCTCATCTTGGCATCTCAATATCTACTTATGTCTCGGGATGCACCCAACAAGGACCGTTATACACAACTCAATGAGAACTGTGGTTAGGTAAAAGTCTAAGTACACCTATACTGACATGTAAGATATTACACTCATGCCTCAGGTCAAGAGACTACTATGTACTATATCACTTGAGAATTTCTATTTGATAGTTAAATATAATTACCAACTTGATATTCTCAGTGAATCATTCAGTCAACTCATTCACTAATGAGTCACCTGTATACTATATCTTGATGTCTCACGTCAATGATCCAAGAAATGGATCATCATCCTACCAAAGGAGAAATAGAGTATATACTAGTCTTCCCAAAGTGATGATGTCCTATTTTAACACTTCATCGACTAGGAACATTTTAGAATATACATTAGCGACAAATCAGATCTCTTCATTACGATCATATCCGAAATGTCTGATAGTCTAGTATCATTCTAAGGACTTTATCTGTATTAAAATATCAGACAAATCTGATCAAAATAGCATACTATCATTTTGAACAATGAGTTATATTCATATAGGTCCTATTACAATATACAATTATTGCCTACATGCAATGTTTTAAATGTCGGATGTCGGGTTTATGTCGGATAGCTGAAATCCATGTCGGATAGCGAAAATCGGGGATATATTGGGGGACATTAACTAAATATCGGATTGCCATATTGGGTAGTGAGCATATGTATAATATCATGTCCTAAATATAATCTAAGCATTCATAAATTTAATATAAGCATACTTTATACATATGTATAATATCATGTCCTAAATATAATCTAAGCATTCATAAATTTAATATAAGCATACTTTATAAATTCTATAGACTAAACATATAAAAAAGAATATAAGCATACTTTATAAATTCTATAGACTAAACATATAAAAAAGTAAATAATATATGGATTTGGGTTTATAAATTCTTTCTATCGGGTTAATAAGAAACCCTTGAACATGATAACGAGTCAAATGGGTTAGGTATTTATCACTAAATCCAAACCTGATAACAAAAAACATATCTTAAAAAAAAGTATCATATCGACCGATTTTTTAAAGCTAAAAAAATAGGCCGATATGACCCTGATATTTTCGATTTGACCCTGAAAACCGACATACGAGTTGAAAACGTACATATCATGTCGGTCAAGCCCTCAAATCGATATGTCGGCCAACATGTCGGACATGTCGGCCGACATTTAAAACTTTGCCTGCAGGGCACCTATATCTAACAAGAACAAACTCATCGTGAGGCCGTCGAACCTATCATCGAGGCCGTTTCCTCTGCAAGTATGAATTTTATTGCTTTGTGACAGTTATTCATTTATCGGTTTTACTTAACCGTAGGGGAGTTTTGCTTGTAGGACCAGTCGTTGAGACTGATACAGCTACTATTATTGGGATATCTGACGATCCTGATGGTCTTGATTTCTTGCTGTTGGCAGGAACCATCATAGAAGTTCAGTCGTCAGTTGCTCAACCTCAGCCCACAATCCTGACGACTAAAATGACCGCTGCACCTACGGGGACTAGTCCTGTTGAGCAAGCCGTGAGGCCAACTAAAGAGGTTGGTATGTCAATGGCTGTGACACCACCGACAACCCTAACGGTTCGTGAAGTTGTGCAGGCAGAACCGAGTACGGGGCGTCAACTCGACGAAACATCATTCGATTTTGGTAATTTTTACACCGATACTGATTCAGAACTTTGGCTAACATTTCAAAATATTTATATCCTCTCTTCCTTGTAAGGCCATCTCCCCGGCTCAATGACACAGTCCAGTCTTTGCTATCTGATGATGACCCGGATAAAGTCCTTCGCATGGAAATCACCTCCTTCTTCTCGTTCGTGAACGATATGATTGACATGCTTATCAACAAAGGACTTTCTCCTAGTCTTTTCAAATCATATCTTGATTACCAAGTGGCCTTCATAAGAAATCAAGGACATTCGGATCTGGTAGATGCTATTACTATAGACTTAGACCGTCTCGAGCGCGAGTTTCAAAGGCTGAAGGGATTTCAGGCTGCCGGTGCTCCTTCATATGTGGCCGCTCAGATGGAGACTAGGCTGCAGGCGTGGCGCGAGGCTCAAGCATCTGCTAATTTTAAGATTCAAGAACAAGAGGGTCGTGTTCACCAGACGGAGACAATTCTTAATGATAAATTGGCAACCATTTGCAACATTGACTCTTCTCTCGCATCAGGTGCCGACACGGTAAAGCGACTCAAGTTGGAACTTAAAGCGGCAAAGGATGCTCAGCTTGTTTTGGAGATGACAAAGGTCCATGCGGAGGGCGCTATAGATTCAGTGTCCAAGCACCTAGAACTTTCCAAAGAGAAGTTGGCCGTAATGAAGGTAGAGGCCGCGCAAACATTGGCTACTGACGAGGAATCCATGAAGACCATATTGCAGAGCGAGCTCGAGCAAGCTTATATTGTAGAATTGTCTAAGTTAGAACGACTAATTCTTAGCCATAAGCTTCATGTAGATTGATTGTATCTCTTATATCTACAAACTCAACTCCTTGTCAATAGAAGATATTTTCTTTTCATTCATTATGCCTTTTTTATTATGATGTCTCATTCTGTTTGGGATGATCAACCATAATATTTATAGGATTTTTGGCAAACCCTCAGTCATCAACGGGTTTGATGAGCTTTTAACAACTACCGTTTGAGTTGGGCTAGTATGTGGATTGTTTAAGTCTGTTCCGCATGCAACGTTGTGCTAAAAGAGTTAACCATTTTAGTGCTACGATGATAAATACGTACACTTCGTCTTTCTCACGGGAATAGACTACCCGGCAACGCGTGTTAAGCGTAGACTTATGATTTTTTAGCAAACCCTCAGCACTCAACAGATTTGACATGTCTTTACCGATTACCGTTTACATCGAGCTTACATGCAGATTGTTTAAGTCCATTATGTATGTAACGTTGTGCTAAGAGAGTTAACTCCCTTAGTGCTACGATATTAAATACGTAAACTTCGTCTTTTTCACGGGAATAGACTATCCGGCAACGCGTGTTAGACGTAAACTTATCTCTAGTTAGGGATCGAGATAAAATCTCTTGTGTATGAAGTGTACGGATTTGGAGTTGAGAATTGTGTTTTTTCTTAGGGTAAAGACACACCCGATGCTGGAGAGGAAGAATTTTATATTCTGTCTCCGGGTCTTTTTTAAGGTGAAGACGAACCTAAAACAGGAGAGGAAGAATTTTATATTCTATCTCCCAAAACTAACGAGAAAGAATTTTATATTCTATCTTCAGCTGCAAAGGGGAACCCAAAGTGGGATCTTCACTCCGAGAATCCGAAAAGGTGAAACTAAGAGTGGGATCTCCACTCCGAGAATCGAGAAGATTCAAGCAATGCTAACTTTTATAGGATTGGTTACTTAATCTAAAAAGAGTTCCTCGTTTATCGATGTGAAATTTCAACTTCGGCCCTAACTTTTATAGGTTTGGGCGAATAGGAAAAGGTGAAAGTCTCTCGTTTATCAAAAAGGGCATTCTAATTTTGGTCCTAACCGTTTACAGGTTTGATCGAGTAGGGTTGGAGGCAATCCTAACGTTTATAGGTTTGATTGCTCAATTTAAAAGTGAACCTCTCATTTATGGAAGGAATCAAGAGTGGATTTTGGCTTTGGTCCTAACTTGTATAGGTTTGATCAAGCAAGCAGTGGCAGTGGAGTATAAAATAGGAGTGAAAATGCTGGCTTATACTAGCCACTCGATGGGGCATCCCGGTGTTAAGTGATCAGGACTTAACACGCCAAGTTTGAAAATTATCACAGATTGACGGATAGAATTTTTGAGTATCATGTTAGTATTTTAACAACATGAGTGTTAACTGCACAACATCCGCAACTCCACAATTGCCACAAACGCGACCTCACTTCTGAGATGATTGATCTTGATGGCTGTGACAACAGCATGACTAATATTATATTAGCAACTATTAGAGATGCTGATGAGCAGTGTAATGATTTCAGAAATAAAAAGTTGGACTTAGTTGGTGAGTTGCTTGGTAGAGAGCTGTGGGCAAATATTCGTCTAAAAATCACTATGGATGATTGATTCCCGTCAAGTTCCAACAATGAAAGCTACAATCAGATAGCTTTCATGCCGAAGCTGCAAATGGAGGACTTTTCACATAGATCGAGAAGAGTTACAATCCAACGACGCTTCCGACAACTGATGAAAACTCTATTCAGCAGTCTCCACAATCTACAGTGAAAGTTACAATCTGACGACTTTCACACCCCGCAACAGCTAAAGCTAGGATTACTGAACAACGGTCCTTACAACGCTCTGTAGAAGAGGTTACAGATCAACTAACCCCTTCTAAAACGCGGAAGTCATTCCCGCGTCATAATTTTGGAAATCCAGGCGACCCCCCGCGTTTCCAAGCTATAACAAGCCAAACGCGAGCGACCCTCGCGTTCCGGGGGTTCAACCAACACCGACCCCCGCGTTCTTAAGTGGCAACAAGCCAAAACACGAGCGACCCTCGCGTTCATTAATGTTTAGCCAACACCCAACCTCGAGTCTCAATTCTAAGAGGCGGTGTTGGATTCTGAACGTCAGATTGGGCGTTTGACTCGTTCAAATACGAGTCGAACTGTTTCAGAACTGTTTCCCCACGATCTGAGGAAATCACGCCCACTTAGGAGCGGATTTAGAGGGAAGTTACAACCTCTTATCCACCTATAAAAACTCAACAAACTCAACTGAGTTAAGGGCTGGCTTTTTGGAACGGAGAGGCAGAAAATTAGATATGGAGGATCTCAACTGCACAGAGAGGCGAGGGAGAGACGAAAATCCATGGAGATAGGATTTTTGAATCAAGTCCAGAAGATCAAAACCGAAAGGATTCTTCAACAACAGAATATCTGATTGGTCATTAACCGAATTTTCGGTTCTAACAACTCTCTTCACAGAGTTCTAATTCGTTCAGAGTTCTTAAACTCATTAAAAAGTTACCCATAAAACTTTCCACAGAAGTTCATCGTTCCCACGAGATAAAAGATGGTCGGATCATCAACGGAGAGCAAATTCGACGCGAACAATCGAAGGAGACACTCCATCGCTACCGTGAAGAACCCAGTTTTAAATAAAGGGAAGAACCAAATTCGTTCTCTTCTCTTTTGTAATCAAATTGTAATCGGAATCAAAGAAATACAAGTCAATTTCTCTTTTGTAATCAAATTGTAATCGGAATCAAAGAAATACAAGTCAATTTTCTTTTGTTCTCTTCATTGCAATTTTTCCAACATAATCGGAATCAAAGAAATACAAGTCAATTTTCTTTTGTTCTCTTCATTGCAATTTTTCCAACATACAATCAGTGAGGGATTTTATGGTAAAAGATTATGAATTATCAAACACCAGTGGGGGTTTTGCGAGAGAAGATTGGTCTATCAAAGTGATCGAATCTCGTCTCAGCAAAAGTATTCATGAGGGTTGGTGAATTCGATCTCGACAGTGAGATACGTTTCGACCTTGAGGACATTCAGAGACCAAGTGGGGATTTCTTATTTATCACTTTTGTAGTGACTGGGTTATCCTTAAGAATACTACACGTAGTATTCTTTCGGGAACTTCCCGTTATATGGGTTATCCTGAACGTACTAAGAGTAATACCTTTTCAGGAACTTTCCGTTTATCGGCATCATAAACCGGGCGTCTTCTTTGATAATAAGGCGATATGCGTCATTCGAGTAGACTATCTCTACCACAAACGGTTTTTCCCATTTGGATTCGAACTTGCCTTTCTTCTTGGAATTAAGGATCATTGGTCGTCGGACGGCTAAGACCAAATCCTCTTCTTTAAAACTCCATTGTCGAACTTTTTTATCAAAAGCTCGGGAAATTTTTGGCTTAGTAGAACTTAATGTGCTGTTGAGCTTCCAAACGTTTTTCGTCGAGCATTTTGAGTTCTTCGAGACGTTTCTGATGTTGTTCTTCCGTTATCATCTCAGTTACGAGAGCGATCCGAAGAGATGGAATTTGGATTTCCAATGGAAGAACTGCTTTACACCCGTATACCAGAGAATACGGGGTTGCTCCGGTAGACATGCGAACTGTGGTGCGATAGGCTCATAGAGTTTCACTGAGTTTGTCACCCCAATCTCGTTTATTAGTCTTCACGAGTTTTGACAAGAGTTTTATGATAGTCTTGTTAAAGGCTTCAGCTAATTCGTTCGCTGTGGGGTTGTAAACTGTCGACGAGACGTCCTGAATTTTAAACTTCTCGCAAAACTTGATGAAGGTGTTACAGTGAGCAGTGCATGCGCGAGCAGTGCACGGTGCTTCTGAATGCGTTCTTCAAGAGTTGAACGTGTCCTTTTGACATGGATCCATTCACTGGTTGATTGTTTGGAGGAGTGAATAGCTTGTTGTTGAGGCAGTTGAGTCGTGTGACGCCTCCTAGACTCCAGATCCGCGTGATAACGGATCCCGTCATCCGGCTCCAAAGCTTTGGCAATTTGACGCGCGGAGCGTTGACGTTGCCTCTGACGAGCCCTCTTCGACAGAATCGGTACGCCTTAAGTAATTAACTCCTTGATTGAGGAGAGATTGTTGTGATCAGCAAATCCGGCTTTGTTGGACGGCTGAGGCGCATTGCGAGGAGAAACCGCAGCAACAACTGGGCTAGAATCATCACCCTGGGTCTTCTTCATATTTGAAGACCCGCGAACCTTCTTTGAAGAAGAGATCTTCCTGCACTTGCGAGGGGAAGAGGATCCGGGGGAGGAGAGGTATTTCTCATACTTTTGTTGGTCGAACTCGTACTCGACCTCTGCATCAACCGGGATATTGATTCTTGGTTGCGACACGACAGCCTTAGCAGAGAGGCTGTTGGCTCCCATTGTGGTCGTCAGCGTGTTTGTGTCGGAAATCTTTTTCATTGTTGAATCAATTACACGTTTATCGTCTTACAGATTCAAAAAAGAAAGTTAGTCTTTTTATAAGACTTTCTTATACAATGAAAACAAATAGGGGGATCTCCTCGAAACACACGCAGGATCGTTTATCGATCGCTGCTTGCGTGAAATCTTTGCCAGTGTCGGGGACTCTTTGATCCGCGGACCGCCGAGTATCAGATCCGGTAGATCTTGTTTCACAAAGAAAATAAGAACTAAAGTAAATATCTCAACAATGTGAGATAAGTACTCTTCTCAAGATCAAAACGAAGTCTGATCTTAAGGAAACATGTGAAGGATGCTGAAGGGGGTTGCAAATCTCTTGAACTCTTTCTCTTTCTGCTAAAGAACTCGCCAAGACTCGCCTTTAGATCTGAAATTCGTGCTCCTTGCACTCCAAAAAACGTCAGGGCTTCGCCTCCAAGTCCGAAATTCCAGATCCCCCGTGTATAGGGGTCCTAGGGGTGTATTTATAGGCTTCGGATGATGTGTTTTTGGATAAGAATTCATGATTTGCTCTTATCTTCAGTTAATAACGGCTTAACCACGTTTGGAGATGGTCCCAATGCAGTTAGGGAGGCAGTAGATCGAACGAATCCCGAGAAAATCATCCGAAAACACGTCGTTGAGAACTTCACTGTGCGAGTCACCTCAATGTCACTCGGCACTGTTCTGAGTCACCTCAATGTGACTCGGAATTTCCGAGTCACCTTGAGGTGGCTCGGAATTTCCGAGTCACTTCGAGGTGACTGGGATTTTCCGACTTCCCGGTTTTGGTCATGTTCCGTTGTTTTGTGCACGTTTCGATGTTCCTTGACTCGTACGCTTCGCCGACTCGCCTCATGCGTTTGTTTTGCTTCTTTACGGCATCGGATAATCCTCTTTGACTCGGATAATGACGTTCATCCCCTTCGTCTCGAGCTGCGTGTGGTAACCTATAGGTAATTTTTGACGCCTACACATGTGACTAAGGCAATTAGGATTACTTTATTCCTCTAAGCACGTTCTTAGCTTACCTTTGCCCTTTAATGTTTTCCAGCTACGACTGTCTTTTACTGTTTGGAGATTTCTTTTATACAAATTGATGTGATAGGAATTAACTTATTAGCATGTCCTTCAAGTCCTTTTATGTCACAATTTTATTCAATTTTATAGCAACTTTTGCAATTTAAATACAAACAAGACCGTTTGCCAAAATCTGCTAGGAAGCTAATGTTACAGCACCCTTGGTCCTCCAATCCATGCTCGCCGGAGCTGCAGTAAAATTCTCATACTTGAAGCTGCTTCGGTCTGCCGCCTTCCCTACAATTGACTTCGAAGGCCTGAACCCGTTATAGGAGGCCCTGAACTCCTCGTTCATCAGATCAGCAAACTGGTTAGCTCCGAGGTTGTACTTGTGCACTCCTGCAGAGTTAAACGCTTCAATGTACTCGACGTTGGCCTTGAATATCTTGAACCTGTGCAACTTTTCTGCTGCGTCCTTGTAGACCCGCCCGTGCTGAGCCATCCATTTCTCGTGCCTGTCAACCATGGACGCTTCACTCAGATATCGAGACGCGGTAGAGACCGAAACCCAAATGCCGAAGATCACCAAAGAGAACAACAGGCACTTGTGTGAAGCCAAAGAAGCCATGGTTAGTTAATCAATATAACCGTTTTGTAATTAAAAACACAAAGATGGCATTGGTTTATATAGAGATAATTTCAGCAATGCCTGTTGCATCCCTAATATTTCAAATCATTGAGAAAGTGCCGTGAAGTTGTTGCAGGTTCCTTTGGAATGTTTTGAGTGTTGTTGGAGGAAGGATTACGTTTTGTGGGTCTGTGAAGCGCATTCAAACTCTGAATGCTCATGTTTAGATTTTTTTTTTTAAATATAGTATGTTGAAGCTTCATTTTATGTGTAATGTGCTTTTGTTTAGAGTTGAGTTATTTTGTCAAATTGCGAAACTATAAAACGGTCAAAAAGAAACAGGACCAATAATTTATACAGGCTAGTTTCTCTATTGGCTGCTTCAATTTGTTTTCCAGAGAGGATTTGATACCTAATTAGAGTTCACACCATGGAGAAAGTGATATTTTTGTAGGAAAAATCTGTACCCGAGATATATTGACACTAAAAAGGATAAATTTCATATATCTGTATGATTTGAGGAACCAAATAACAGTTCTAAATTTCTAATGATTTGGGGGAGTGGTTTCAAAATATGAAAGACTTGGAGGCCTAATATCGAAATAACTCTAGAAACAAAAGAAATCTTACAATACTTAATTCCAACCAAAAACTAGCATATACACATTATTCAACTACGAGAACCAGATATGAGGGCTAACTCTCATGAAAAAGGGTTAGTATTATTGAAATCATGGTTCAAATGTACCACATGGCAATATTAACATAACAGGACAGAAATTTTTCATTTACTCAAAAATTGCCAAGAGCAAAATTTAGAGGAGCCGATATGCATAAAGAGCTTTTTTTTAATTTACCATCATATACTTGCCACAGCAGGGTGCAATTTTTGGGCCTTCCCCTTGTCCCTCCTCTCCTTATCCTCCTTTTAAAAAAAGAAAAAGAAAAAGAAACTTTTTTATATGTAAGATATGAATGTGGAGTTGAGAGGAGTGGTGGACACTAAGAAATATATTGTTATTATTTTTTAGTGGTACAAACACACTATACTCTCAAATACAAATATTCTCTCTCTCTATCTTTCTCTTTCTCTCTCTTTGCTACTGGGATGCCTTATAAATCAAACTTAGGGGAGTATATATAAGCTTTTTTATGGGGTAGGTATACACTATTAGAGTTAGGTGATTACTGTAGCTAGGTAGGTGGAAATGTTAGGTGGGGTGGAGAGCTGTTGGCTTCTAACACTCCTCCTCAACAGCGACTTCTCTATCCACAAGACCAATAATTCTAACTTCCTTTTCAATGCTTGGATTTCCTCTCTCACTATTTGTCTCCATTCTTCACTCTCGTATGCTTTTTTAAATGTATGGCTCATTCACATCTTTCATAATGGCCACATTAGCATACTTGGGATTTGGCTTCCTGGGTCTGGTTGATCTTCGAAGTTATTTAGTTAGTTCTTCTTCGATATTCTCTATCTGGCTTGAGCGTTCTTCTTCTGGCGTTGTCTGATAAACACCAGTTGTCCATGGATCATTCTCCTTTGAGGATGTTGAAGAGCTTGATTCTGTCTTCTCTGATTGACGCAGTCCTTCTTTTTGACCTGGTTCTCCCAGCTTCTTCTCCAACTGATCCTCTAGATCACTAGAGTCTGGGAGTGCAACTTCTTGTGAAGCCTACCAAGACGAGGCTTCATCAAACACAACATTCCTTGATGTGTAGTGTTGGCCTTCTTGTTTTGATGATGTTTAACAAACAATTTACGACTAATATTGTTTATCTAGTGTTTGTGTTTATTTATTTATTATAGACAAACAATATGTTGGAGGATAGATGGATTACGCCATAACGATCATATCAAATGGAGGTTGACGGAATAGTAGGTGAAGCCTATGCAATTCAAATTGAAGATCCAAGTTCTAGCTTCATCCGTAATGTGTACCAAGTCAAGCTTATTAAAGATCAAGATCAAGCTTGGATAACATTAGTTTAGGTTTATATTATGTGTGTTGGTACTTTAAGCTCAATCATATGTACACACACATTATATTGGTTTCTTGTATATATATAGTCATATATATATACAACACAAGCTTTGTTTATATATATAAAATAATTTGTATATACAAACTCAACTCCTTGTCAATAGAAGATATTTTCTTTTCATTCATTATGCCTTTTTTATTATGATGTCTCATTCTGTTTGGGATGATCAACCATAATATTTATAGGATTTTTGGCAAACCCTCAGTCATCAACGGGTTTGATGAGCTTTTAACAACTACCGTTTGAGTTGGGCTAGTATGCGGATTGTTTAAGTCTGTTCCGCATGCAACGTTGTGCTAAAAGAGTTAACCATTTTAGTGCTACGATGATAAATACGTACACTTCGTCTTTCTCACGGGAATAGACTACCCGGCAACGCGTGTTAAGCGTAGACTTATGATTTTTTAGCAAACCCTCAGCACTCAACAGATTTGACATGTCTTTACCGATTACCGTTTACATCGAGCTTACATGCAGATTGTTTAAGTCCATTATGTATGTAACGTTGTGCTAAGAGAGTTAACTCCCTTAGTGCTACGATATTAAATACGTAAACTTCGTCTTTTTCACGGGAATAGACTATCCGGCAACGCGTGTTAGACGTAAACTTATCTCTAGTTAGGGATCGAGATAAAATCTCTTGTGTATGAAGTGTACGGATTTGGAGTTGAGAATTGTGTTTTTTCTTAGGGTAAAGACACACCCGATGCTGGAGAGGAAGAATTTTATATTCTGTCTCCGGGTCTTTTTTAAGGTGAAGACGAACCTAAAACAGGAGAGGAAGAATTTTATATTCTATCTCCCAAAACTAACGAGAAAGAATTTTATATTCTATCTTCAGCTGCAAAGGGGAACCCAAAGTGGGATCTTCACTCCGAGAATCCGAAAAGGTGAAACTAAGAGTGGGATCTCCACTCCGAGAATCGAGAAGATTCAAGCAATGCTAACTTTTATAGGATTGGTTACTTAATCTAAAAAGAGTTCCTCGTTTATCGATGTGAAATTTCAACTTCGGCCCTAACTTTTAACATTTTGGTTTCATGTTTATATGCTTACATATGATTTCATCAATATCAATTTTATTTAGTTCAATGAAATCATGTTTATTGTTTTGAAAGTTTGCAAAACAAGTATTTTTGTGAAAATATTGTTTTCTTGGTTTATAGACTTAACCATAATCATATACATATTTTATTAAGTCTACAAAATTATTTTGTAATGTTTCAAAACATGGTTAAGCTAAAATGTCAAAACTCATGTGTTCACATTTTCATGTTTTGGACTATTTTATAAAATAATGATATTTCTCATTTGGAAGGTCTTTTTTAAAAACCAATTTTTGTAGCATGTTTATTATCATGTCTACAATCATCTCCCAAAGTTTCATAATTTTTAGAATTTATTTGATATTTTTAAACCCGGTTTAAGTTGAGTTTTTCTGTGCATTTTAGATCTGTGCACGTTTAGTCGACTCATAAGTCGACTCACGAAGTGCAGCGGAGTTGTGATTTTTTTTCTGCTGAGTCGACTCATATAAGTCGACTCATTAGTCGACTCATAAGTCGACTTATCAGAGTGTCATTGCACAGTAACGGCTAGTTTTCTGTTTTGTTTATTTATGGGTTTTTGGTCTTTTTTCTTGGGGTTTTTGCTGATGTTTTGGGTTCCTATATATACCCCCTTTGCTCTCATTTTTTGGTAGAACTAAGAAAATATTTTAATCAAGTTTAACAAGGGTTTAAGTTTTGTTTAAGTGTGTTTAAAAGCTTTTAAGCATTTTCAAGTTTGAGTTTGTGAAGATAATTTCACAAGAGCAAGTGGAGATCATCCTTTGGTGTTTGAACATTCACTCTTCTCCCTCTCTCTTGTTATCTATAGAGAAGTTTTCTAAACTCAATTTCTAGCTTTGTATTTACATTGTTTATTGATTATCATCTCCATAAGCTAGATTTACATTGAGTTTAGTTTGTTTTGATTCTCTCTCTGTTCACACACAACCATTGAGCTTATTGTATTTACATTCATAGTATAATTTGGGTTGTGGGTTTGTGACTTATAGTGTGAGCCTACATTGTGTTCTTATCTATTGTAGAGAACGATTTATTTGTATTGAGCCTTCATTGTGAGATCATATTGTATTACACTTGAACACCGAGAAGAGTGTGTGGTGAGGACGGAGTCGATACCAAGAGGAGTGGCGTCGGTGGCCTAGTGAGAGGTGATAATTGATACCAAGAGGAGTGGCGTCGGTGGCCTAGTGAGAGGTGATAATTCTGAGCACTTGAGGGAGTCGATACATGAGGACCAACACTTGAGGTTGTGGCCTAGTGAGAGGTGATAATTCTGAGCACTTGAGGGAGTCGATACATGAGGACCAACACTTGAGGTTGTTACTTGTGTATGTACATTGTGAGGATTTGTGAGAGTTGTCGGTTGACTTGATGACTGAGTGTGTAGAGTTTTCGATTAGCTAGAAAACCGAGTGTGTAGAGAAGTTCCGGCTTCCAAACCTAGTTGTGTAGTGGATTCTCCTCGAGAGTGGGGAGCGGGGACGTAGGACGAGAGGTCCGAACCTCTTGAATATATAGCGTGTTTGGTTTGCATTGGCGCACTTATAACTGTTCATCTTATAGCCTATTGCATCTTGTTTACATTGTCCACTAGTTTGTTTCACCCTTGTGATAGTTTAAATATATCCTTGCATATCCCATATAGTATATCTCATTGGTAGGATATATCACCTTAGTTATATTGCTTATTCTTGCTCATATCACTTTATATATCTATCTTGCAAGAATAATTTGTTAATAAGTTTTAAATTGACATAAAATCGGATTAGATTAGTATAAGACCCTAATCATCCCCCCCCCCTCTAGTGTCTAACATGTAGCACCGCCCGGTTGTGGGATCACAACATCTCCATCCTTTTCTTTTATTATCATATCCCATAAATATACATTTTTCAGCCTTTTTATCGAAACTTGCTGCATAAGTGATAAGGCACAAAGACATAACATACACAATCGAAAACTCTAAAATGGCTTAGGGTTGGGTTAATATTCCACAACTTTTGAAATGGTGACATGAACTCTAATTTCGGTTGTGGTAGTCGATTGATCACAAGCGCCGCCGTCTTCATACACTTGGCTCAAAAACGTCCTGGTCTGTTTTTGGCGTGAAGCATGCTTCTGCAAATTTAGGCGAGGTGACGATTATTTTTTTCAGCTATGTCATTCTGCTGTGGAGTATTTGGACATGTTGGTTGTCGCCGAATCTTGTGTTGCTTCATGTAGTCGTAAAACTCCTTCGATGTGTACTCTCCTTCGTTGTCTGTGCGTAGGCAACAAATCTTCTTGCCGAGTTCTCTTTCGTCTTCGTCTCGAAATTGCTTGAATTTGAAGAGTGCTTCAGACTTTTCCTTCATAAAATCAACACAGAATACCTCGAGTAATCATCGAAGAATTTGATCATGTACCGCGTCTCACCGATTGATTCTTGTTTTACTCAACCAAATACATCTGAGTATACAAGCTCCAAAGGTTCCTTGGCTCTGAATTGTGACTCCTGATACAGTAATTGATGCACCTTACCGTACTGACAACCTCCGTATATGGTCCCACCATGAATATCCAAGTGTAGAAGACCCTTCAACATTGACTTCTCCATCATGATCTTTAGCTTATGATAGCTCACATAGCCAAGCCGAGCATGCTACAAATCAAACGTCTCATTCTTTTTAGCTTTATCTATGTATGTCAATTCTACCGACATCACACAGACAGATTCTACCTTCCGTCCCTCCATGACAGGTTCTCCCGGTGGCTTCAAGTTTCGATAGATTTTTACATTTTGTGGCCCAAATACTACATAGTTTCTAGAATCTGATAAAATTGGGAAATAGGTAAAAGATTCTTTTTCATATCCATGATATAAATCTTGTAGTTGTATCCGATTTAGGTTGTAGCGCAGCGTAAATGTAGTCTTTCCAATGTGTGTGATAGATAATCTTAAATTATTTGCTATCACAACTTCTCGTCCGCCTTTATACTCCTTCATGTTGACAAGTTTCCATTATCTACCGTCATGTGGTTGGAACAGCCAGAATCGACGATTCAATATTTATTATAGCTGATTTCTTCTCGATCTGAAACCGCTGCAAATGCAGACTCAGATTCTTCTACAATAGAGGTTAGTGTCTTACCAACAACCTCATCTTCGTCGACTGGTACATCTTCAATGATGGACGCGGATGCTTTGGCATCCCATTCTTCTTCATCATCTTGACATCTAGGTGATGTTGCAGCATTGCCCTCTGCAGGTCTTCTCTTGTAGTGGCAGTCTCTGGCAAATTGTTCTTACTTCCCACAGTTATAATAGCTACTATCAGGTCTCCTTGCTCGATGATCACCTTGCTCCTCATGCTGTTGTGTTTTGTTGGTGCATGGTCGTCCTGGTTGCCCCCTTGAACCAGCATTTTCATACTCCTCTTTCGTCACGCCTCTTGGTTTTTGCCTCTCTCCTTGCTGTTGAAGAGTGCTTCATCTTCGTTTTTTATTGAAACGCCAACCATTTGTTTTGCTAGGGTTTCCTGTGTAGCGAGCAAACTCTCCAACTCTAATAATGTTGGTTGAGTTGGCCACCCGTGTGTAACAACAACAAGTCTGTGATATTTCGGTCTTAAACCATGAATGATTATTCTCCTCATCCTTGCATCGGATACTTTAGAATCTAGATCTAATTGAACAATATCTGAACAAAGTGATTTTACTTGCTTGAAGTACTGACTGATTGTCAGATCCTTATGTTGTAAAGGTCATCAATTGATTCTCCAGGAGTTAAAGTCGAGCATCATTCTTCTTTGAAAAAAGTATGATGAGCATATCACATGCCTCCTTCGGAGTTCTGGCATCTAGCATTTAATCTACGAGATCTTCTTCTACTATTGACTTCAGCACATGCATGGCCTTGCCGGCTTTGATGTTCCACTTCCTTAGTACTTCGCCAGGCTCCCGAGGTGTTGTAGTTCCAGCACCCCCGATGACCTCACAGAGGTCTTGTCCTTGTAAATAGGACTTCATACATGTCTCCTAGTAGTTATAGTTATTATCATTGAGTTTCTTGAGTGTAGTAGTCGTATTTGCCAGATCCACCATCGTGACGTGGTACTGCTTCAGTATCTCCACGCAAGTCTGGTCACTAACCAACCAACTTCATAGTTCCGGACTAAACACGAACTTCGGCCTTCAAGGATGCTGATAGGATCACCGTAGGACAGAGCAGGTCCTGACCGTCTTACTTCTATCACGAGCTGCAACTTCTACCATTTCACGTGAACAGTAACTGTACTTATGAACAGTAACCATATTCATGAATAGTGTCCTACTCATAAATAGTAACCAGTGCTTTCCAATGGAAAATGATAATCTAACTTATTTTCTGATGTGGATGATCCATCTTTGATGGCAGCCACAGAGCATACGATAAGCAGATACGTGCACTCTAATTCAGGCTCTGATACCACTTGTTGAGTTGTGACGAGTGGTGGACACTAAGAAATATATTGTTATTATTTTTTTAGTGGTACAAACATATTATACTCTCAAATACAACTAGTCTCCCCCCCCCCCCCCCCCCCCCCCCAG
>NW_017972671.1:24823-31711 GCF_001876935.1 Asparagus officinalis
ACTCGGATGCCTTACAAATCCAACTTAGGGGAGTATATATAGGCTTTCTTATGGGGTAGGGACACACTATTAGAGTTAGGTGATTACTGTAGCTAGGTATGTGGAGAGGTTAGGTGGGGCTGGGAGCTGTTAACTTCTAACAATGAAAGAACCCATTGAAGATAGAAGAATTTTTTAAATTAGACTCATTTACAATTTTATTCTCCAAAATTGACTCATTTCAAACTTATGTACAAAAATCGATCCAGTTTCAGCTATGTCAACAATGCAGACTGGAACTAGGTTGATTTAAAATAGAAAAAATGCTTCTTTCTAACTAGTAGGGTTTACCAACTCTGATTAATTAGAGATTAGTTTTATTACAGTGTTTAGTAGTGGGGATTGAGATTGCAGTTTAAAATAGTCACAACTGCCAACCCTGACTATCTTGAAAGATAATTAATTGGGTTTCTAATTAGTCGGGGTTGGCAAACCTGACTAATTTTTTAAAAAATGACCTAGTTTCTGCCCATGCTACTGAGGTGGTCGAAAATGAATCGATTTTTGTAAATAAGTTTTAAATAGGTCGATTTTGGAGAATAAAGCTGTGTATGAGTCTATTTTGTAAATTTCTCCATTGAAGAAACAGAGGACATCGATCATGATCAAATTCAACAACAGCAGCAACCAAAGAAGAAAAAGAAAACAAAAAAGAAGAGAGAGCAAGAAAACACAGATGGGTTTGAGAGGAAACTGATAGGATCAAAGAATCTAATCATGCTTCCATTGAGAAAATTTGAGAAAGTCTACAAAAAGAAGAAGATGAGGCCAACTCATATTCCTTTTCCTTGGTCTTGAAGATCTTGGTAATGGTTGTCATATTCGTCTCTGTTTATTGCCGCCTAGAGTTCTTCATGATTGGACATCTCAAATTCCTTTTCCTTTTTACTTTTTTAATTTTGTAGAAGATATTATATCTTTTTTTGGAAAAAATGCTTCCAGCCCCCAAAACGAAAGAAAACGTGTTTCTCCCTCCCAAGACTTTTTCAACGGGTGTTTTGCCCCCAAAAGTAAACTTTGTATTCTCTCAGCCTCCAAAACACAAAATCCAAGAGATTTAAATTCGTGAAGACCATAATACTCTTCTCTCTCTCTTTTATATCTGTTATGTTTTGAAAGAGTTTCCTCTGTCAATCCCAACGGAGAAGCTCGACCTCCGTCAATCCCCGTCGCCGCCGTCGCCGTCGAAGCTCCGTCAATCCCCTCACCGTCGATTTCGTCGGAGGTGTTTGTGTTCTACGAGGTGATCTTGAGCAGGGAGTACTTTAGAGGGGAGGGATTAGGGTTAGGGCAAGGGCAGTGGAATTGGGGCTGATGGACAAGCAGATGACGTTCTTGACGAGGTTTCTCACTGTTTGTTTGGTGACTGGGAGGAGGGATATGGTGAATCGGCTTGTTGGGCAGCTTAAGGGGCTAGTTGATGAGTGCAAAAAGAATTTTCAGGTAAAAGATTGTGTGAAAGTTGAAGCATTTGAAGGGATTGAGGAGGTGGAAGAAGGAAGTGGGTCCTGTTAGTGATTTTAATCTTGTTGTTGAAGCATTTGAAGGGATTGAGGAGGTGGAAGAAGGAAGTGGGTCCTGTTAGTGATTTTAATCTTGTTTTTTGTTTTTTGAAGGGTTAATTCTGTTAGTGATTTTAATCTTGTTTTTTGTTTTTTGAAGGGTTAATTGTTGGGTAATTTTCCTTTTTCTTATTGATTTTTTGTAAGATTCGGAAACATATATAGCAATGTATGATATCGTAGGTAACTTTTGTGTGAGTAAAATTGATCTGCGATGGTCTTTGCTCAACATCTCTTCCCCTCGTGGCTTCAACTTGAGGTATTGGTTTACGCATTAGTTGTGAAGATTACGGGTTGCTAGTTAAGGTTATGGGTTGAAGCCATGAGGGGGAGAGGGTAGGTTGTTAAGGTTAGGCTTGGTTGTTAAGGTTAGAGTCGGTTGTTAAGGTTATGGGTTGTGAAGGTTACGGGTTAATTATTAAGGTTACGGGTCGATTGTTAATGTTATGGGTCAGTTGTTAAGGTTATGGGTTGATTGTTAAGGTTACGAGTTAGTTATGAAGGTTATAGGTTGGGATATATATGTACATATATTTTGAGTGACATGAATACTTTGGGTCACTTGGCCTAGTGGTAAAGTTTGGGAGGTTGGATAAGAGGTTAGGGGTTCAAACCCCTACAACCATAATATATATTTAAGGGTCTTTGATAGGCCTTGGGCTTTTTAAATTCTAAAAATATTTTTAGAATATTCATTGTTAAGGATAAGGATTGGTTGTGAAGGTTACACTTTGGTTGTGAAGGTTACAAGTTGATTGTTAAGGTTACGTGTTGGTTATTAAGGTTACGTGTTTGTTGTTAAGGATAAACGTTGGTTGTGAAGGTTATGCATTTGTTGTTAAGGTTACGGGTTTGTTGTTATAGATAAGCGTTGGTTGTGAATGTTACGCTTTGGTTGTGAAGGTTACGCTTTGGTTGTGAAGTCTTTGAATTCTAAAAATATTTTTATAATATTCATTTTTTTATTTTTTTAGCTCTTCAATTGCCTAATATTGTTGTTTATGAGAATTCACCTATTACGCATTAGTTATTAAGGTTACGGACCCGTAACTTAACAGTCAACACGTAACCTTAATAGCCAACCCGTAACCTTCATAGCCAAACTATAAACTTAACAATCAAATCGTAACATTAACAACCAAACCGTAACCTTAACAACCAACGCGTAACATTAACAATCGTAACATTAACAATCGTAACCTTAACATATCAAGCGCCTTCATCCTGAACACGGTGTCGATCATCCCAACGCTCCTCAGCCTCTTAACCCCAGTGCCCCTAAAAGGGGATCATGCCCACAAGAGCTCACTACGACCTTGGCCTCAATCACGTTCGAATCCATACATGACTGGGTGTCGTGGTTCATCGACATCAACGCCCAGTTCGTCATGACTCCCCCCTCCCTCGACCCTCCCGTTCTTAATTATCAAATCCTCCGCCGCCACCACGTTGAACAACTTCACGTTGGGCCGCATCAGCAGCTTGCTAATGATGTTGGAGGTGAAGAGGGTGGCGTGCTTGATGACGGCGTAATCCTCCTGCTCGTCGTAGGGGACCTCGAGCTCGTCGAGGAAGAGGTGGGCGGGCTAGCGGACGACCATGGCGGAGCGGGGGAGACGAATTGCTCGATGATGGCGTCGTTGATGTCAGTGTTCTTGAAGAGCTCGTAGGCGTAGGAAAGGCCGGCGGATCCGGCACAACCGACGACGACGATGTCGGTGTCAGCATAGGTGATCATGTCGGTCATGTAGCGGTGGGTCATCTCGCGGGAGACGATGGATTCTTTTAGGGGTGGGCAAAAACCGAAAAAAACCGGTTCAACCGAAAAAACCGTCCGAAAAAACGGACCGGTTAACCGAACCGAATTAAATGGATGAGAAGAAGTCTCTAAACCGCCCGAACCGAATTAAATCGGTTTGGATCCGGTTTGAACCCCTGAACCGCCCAAAAAAAACCGACCCGAATTCTGTTGGGCGGTTTAGAGACTAAACTTATACCTCAAAACTTTTTCTGTTATCATCCAATAGATTCAAACGACGCAATGAGCAGTTTCAAGCAATGAGTACATCAATATCACAGAAAAATATCCTTGATAACTAAATAAAGATTCAAATCACTCCAGAAAATTTGTTATGCACATGATGCACTTACAAAAGATGCATTTGCTACATTATATGAACAATATCATACAAAACATCATTCCCCCGTGTAATTAAATAAACTTAAACTTTAGTTAAAAAATTTCGCAGAATAGATCTAGAGAATTACATAAGATTCAAATCAATCACAAAATGTGTTATGTACATGATACTTACAAGAGATAAGCATGCTGTATTATATGAACAACATCTTTAAAACATCAGTTCTCTGCGTAATTATATCAACTCAAAACTTTATTCTAAAGATGATAACCAGTCTAATAAAGCTTTGTTGGCGAGCTCAGGAACCTCATCATAAGGACAATGCCCAGCTTGTAGATTCACAACAGAAGTTTTTAGATAGAACTCTTTGCAAATTCAAAACCGAAACCGAACCGAACCGAACCGAATTTCGGTTGGGCGGAATATTCGGATGAAGGGGAAAATCTGGATTTGGATGAGAGTTTTGAGAATCCGAAAAATTCGAATTGGATGAGGATTGGGCATAAAACCGAACCGAACCGAATATGCCCAGCCCTAGATTCTTTGATGGGGCGGAAGCGGGGGGAGGAGAGGCCGTAAGAGGCGGAGATTTGGGGGGGCGGAGGATGACGATGATGGGGAGGAGAAAGATTGGGTTTTGAAGGCGGAGGAGAGCTTGAGGCCATGGAAGGAAGAGGAGGAGAGAAGGTTGAGGTCGCTGGGTTTGGAGAGGAAGGAGGAGGTGGTCATGGAGGGTATTATGGTCTTCACGAATTTAAATCTCTTGGGTTTTGTGTTTTTGGGGCTCAGAGAATACAAAGTTTATTTTTGGGGGCAAAGCACTTATTGAAAAAGTCTTAGGAGGGGGAAGCACGTTTTCTTTCGTTTTGGGGGCTGGAAGCATTTTTCCCTTTTTTCGCTTTCTATTTACTTTTTCGTCTTCTTGAAATGGTCTCATGTGAGGAGGAAGAAACTAGGCAAACTAGGCAAACTAGGCAAACACAATGTGTATTCATTCATAGCTTTACAAGGACAAGTACAAATACGTCCTCCCTTTGGAATTCACCACAAGCATTAACCAAGAGTACAGTAATTCAAACGGATAGACTCCCTTCAACATGATGCATGTACATCAATCATTTAACACAGGAGGATATCTGCTATTGTTTTTCAAGCAGTTGGATATGAAGCCTGCATTGCGATCCCGCAAAGCCCTTCTTCAGCGTCGACATCCCTCTCCATCCTGATATACCCCTTCTCTCCCCACGATGTCCCCTACGAGTTCTTCACCAACCAATACTTTGTCCCATCACTCGCCTTTCCATATCCAACTGCAGTAACGCCGTGATCCAATTCAGTATCGCATTCCCCTGTGAACACCCCGCTCAAGTACAGTTGAAAGCCTGAACCCCCTGCGTCAATCGCAACAGACACTGGCTGGTTCACCACCGCTTTGGGGAGCGATGCCTCATTGCTGGCAGGCACGTCCTCGTAGCCTGTGATGGTCGCAGCGCTGGTTGAAGCCTTTCTGGAACTGCAGGTGCCATCGGTGGATGTGTATGGATACTTGGCTTCGGTTATCAGGCCTTTGTTCTTCATTATGAACTCAAAGGCGTCGTCCATTAAGCCGCCATTGCATCCTTGGTCCTCGCCGCTGGTGTCGCAGTCAATGTGCTCTTGTTCGGAGAGGGAGATGAGTTTGCCTGTGCTCAGTTTGTGGATTCCTTCTGTTGATGCTACTGCTTAGAATGCCCAACAGCATCCTGCATTCACATGTACATGTCATGAGAAGTACTTTACTATATAACGGGTTAATTGCACTTAGGCTGCTTCAGGTATTATTTTTTGCAACTTGTTATCCTTGTAGTTTGATTTTGGCAGACAGAACCCCAAGTAAAATATTTTTTTGACTCTTTTACCGCGGTCTACAAGCCAATAAGCAATTCTTTTATCTGATGGTTAAAATAACTCCCAAAAAAAATCTACTAAGAGGCTTTATCAGCCCACATCAAACCGTAGGGATATAATCGAGATACAAAGCGTGATACTACAGGGGGCCTATCCGCAATTAACCCTAAATAATATGTACACTACTTGGAAATTTCTATAATTGTGCTCACCGCATTCGCCTTGATTCTTGATAGATGTTACGGCACCCTTGGTCCTCCAATCCATGCTCGCCAGAGCTGCAGTAAAATTCTCATACTTGAAGCTGCTTCGGTCTGCTGCCTTCGCTGCTTTTGACTTCGAAGGCTTTAACCCGTTATAGGAGGCCCTGAACTCCTCGTTCGTCAGATCAGCAAACTGGTTAGCTTCGAGTTTGTACTTGTGCACTTCTGCAGAGTTAAACGCTTCAATGTACTCGACGTTGGCCTTGAATATCTTGAACCTGTGCAACTTTTCTGTCTGCAGAGTTAAACGCTTCAATGTACTCGACGTTGGCCTTGAATATCTTGAACCTGTGCAACTTTTCTGCTGCGTCCTTGTAGACCCGCCCGTGCTGATATCTTGAACCTGTGCAACTTTTCTGCTGCGTCCTTGTAGACCCGCCCGTGCTGAGCCATCCATTTCTCGCGCCTGTCCACCATCGAAGTCTCAATAACGTCATGAGACGATGTTGAGATTGAAACCCCAATGCCTAATATCACCAAAGAGAAACAATAGGCATTGGTTAATCAGTGACTGTTTTGTGATTGAAACACAAAGATGGCATTGGTTTATATAGAGATTATAACAGCGCCCATTGCATCTCTGATTCCTCAATCATTGTGAAAATGACGCGAAGCTGCTGCAGATTCCTTGGGGTGTTGCAAGTGTTGTTAAATTTAGTGCGATGGAGGAAAGCTTACGTTTTGTGCGTCGTTGAAGCGCATTCAGGCTCTTGAGTGCTGGTGTTTGGATTTCTTTAATATGTTGATGCTTCATTTGATGCGTAATCAATGTACATATGTTCACAGTTAAGTTGTTTTCTCAAATTTTGAAACTAGACAATGATCACAGAGAACAGGCCCAACAATCTATTTTGGTTTCTTCATTGGCTGCTCTCCTTTGTAGCTTTCAAGGAGGAAAGGATGCCCCAAAACAAAAACAAAAACAAAAAATTCTTATCGCTCCATCAATTATCTAATTAGAAATCACATTGTCAAAGCGATATGATGGGAGTTGTA
>NW_017972671.1:31721-49913 GCF_001876935.1 Asparagus officinalis
CGTAGTCATATCTCATTAGTCATTACTAAGCTAGTTATTTAGCTAATCTTAATTCATAAGACCCTTGCCCCTTTATGGACCGAAGAGGGATGAAGTGGCTCGCGGTGCGCAAACAAGAAGCAAGCATTCAGGACAGGACTCGATCGACAGTATATACACAGGGAGGGTTTTCCCCTGCCGAGCACAGAGCATCAAACAGACCTGTACATACAAACATACACAACTGCACATACTCAACTGGAATCCTGTATGCATAACAATAGTAACATCTCATAGTTAATGCAACAGAAATAGAAATGATATTAGCGAGCAACATGAAGCTTGATATCCAACACTCGAAGAAGTCTGCTAGACCCAAAGAGACAATATACAGACCAACATAAGATATTACTGGAATTGTAAGTCCCCAAGAGGCTCACAAAAGAAAAACCTAACTAAGAAAACAAATGAATCCTCCAGACCATTGTTCTAGTGCGAGCTTCTAGAAATAAGGTCGGCTCCTAGCCCGAGGGTCGCTTCCTGTATCCGCATACACAAAGTTAAAATCTGTCAAATGTGACCAAAGCAAGCGAAGCGGTAAAATGAAGGAACATGTGCATAACATGCATGTGATAGTGCAGTGAAATAGACAGGAATCTCAGAAATAAGATACTCAAGAGGCAACACATAAAACAGGAGTTCCTTCAAGAGACAGAAACTGAAAGATATTTCAACATAAAGTGCATATCTCGCCGCATATATTGCTGCCATGAGTTTATTTCAGTGTAAACTTATGGAGAAATTGTTCATATAGATAACCAAAACAATCAGTTTAGGCCTGCTTCTTGGAACAGTCTCATAGAAGAGTTTCTTCAAGAGAATATGACAATAAAACAAGTTGGCTCAACTTTTCAAGAGTTAGATACTCATGACAAGGCAAACATATCTAACGTGCTCAAACGGCAGAGCCAGGATTCTGAAGCAAGAGAGCACAAGTTCAACTCATGATAGTCGTGTTCTATTTCTTTTAAAATGACATAAATAAACCAAAACAAACTTTCTTCTGAAAAAATTGTTTTATTAATTTAATTATTTTCTAAAATTTCTATGGACCAATAATATAGTCAATGTTGCAGGTCTAATCAATTTTTCTGAGAAATAGAAACTAATAGTAATTTATTTTTATTTACATAAAAATTTCTTCTTTCCATCTTCCTTAAAAATAAAATTTACGTCTTTTATCTTTTGATTTTCCATTTTACGTAATTTAATGAGTTTATTTAGTCCATAAAGTCAAGCTTTGACATCCAAACAAACCAAGGGAAAATGTATAAACAAAGTTGCTGAATGGAATTTGAGAACATGACTGCCAAGAAAAGTCAGTTACAATCCACAAATTACAAACAATTATATCTCATGATGAGAATAATAGAAGATGAGCTTAACCGAAATATGTGTTTTCTTTTATAACATTTGTGCTCGTCATGCAAGCAGTTTTTTTTATTGCATGGGTGTTGATTATGTACGGAGAAGACTGACACTATTCTTTAAAAAGTTATTCCAGGTACTTACTTCTTCATATGCAAAAAACAGCAGGAAAAACAGGCTCAAGAAAAGTCAAAGCCACTAAAATGCAGGCGGATAGATAAAACGACAACAGAGATGAAGAAATTTTCTCATTAAGATTTCACTTATGAACAGTTCTGTTTTCTAACAAGCATCCTGATAACAGCTCTTTTTCCGACAGCGTTGTTCTCACAAGTTCTGATTTCTGGATAATCTTATGAAATAAGATATTTCAAGTATAAGACCTTGGTCTAGCAATTAGCCACCCTAGGTTAACGAATTACCAATGGAGTATTTACAGAATGTTGGTATGTCCAGGTCAAATCATAAGGTACTCTGCAAAAATCATTACAATCTGTAATGACATACTAATGAACTTGAGTATTACCATCACAATAAGGAAAGCCTTATTGATTCTCTAGGGCAAGCTCACGCCACACATCCCCGTCGACTGGTTGGCTTTCTTGATCTGTTTAATAAAACATGCATAAGAAAAATCCTAAAATGAAAGGATTGCAAAAAAAATAATAAATAAACCCAATTCTTTTTGTTGAGATACAAGCCTTCTCTAATATAAGACACTACAGAAAGCTGCGAGTATCTAGAAAAGTAATAGAAGCCAAGAGGTAATCTCCAGAAAAATGTGATCCCCAACTAATAAAATTGATTCGCTAAATGCAAGATATGCAAGACGGCCACAATAAAATAATATTGTGATATTTAATATAAACAAGTATGAGTCAAGCAAACTTGAATGTGCAAATAATCACTTTTTTTCCTTTTATTAAGGAAGCTTAGCCTGGATAAAACCTCAGACTTCTGAATACCATAACACAATACCAATCCTTTACCTATGTTCCAGTAATCCAGCATCGATGGTTGTATGTAATCTACTATATGCTCCATCAAGATAACTCTATGTAATGTTAATTTGTAGGGTTATTTCACAAAAAACACCATTAAATATGGTCATTCTATATAAATCACCTTCTATTTTCAATTTATACATAAACCACCTTTATTATATTTTTTGTTGCAATCAACCACTTGGGTCCACATTTTAGTTAAAAATTTTCGGTAATTGACCCTACCTAACCTCAATTAAGGACCACTCTCTAACATACTTGGTATTGACAGCTAATTATCACAGAAAAACCAAAAAACTTGACTTAAAAGTGGGTCCAGGTGGTTGATTGCGACAGAAAACACTTTAAAGGTGGTTTATGTATAAATTGAAAATCAAAAGTGGTTTCTATAAAATGAAACTATTTTAAAGGTGGTTTCTATGAAATAACCCTAATTTATAGATATAAGATACCGCAAATAATTTTTATGGGTGGTTGTTAGCTCCTTCCTCTTTGCTATAAGCATAAGTGGAACTTTTAAGTCACCAAAAATCCAAAATCACAGGAATCCATTTCGAAAAATGGCTTTCCGAGCTCAGCAGAATCATCAAATTCCATGAGTAGGAAAAAGAAAGCGAGTATCCATTATTTTTGTGGGAAATGTTGAATATGTGCATAAGTTTTGAGTTAAGTCACCAAAATTTAAAAAAAAAACCTCATAAAGATATTACAAAATGGGTTCTCTGGGCTCAACAGAAGTATCAAATTCGATGTCTAGGAAAAATAAAGTAACCATTATCCTTTTTTTTCTGGGAAATAGTGGAGCGAGAGCGTACTTGGATCCTCAGCGTCTCCGGTTGGAGGGGCGATCTCGGGTGGCAGAGCGATATCTGGGACGATAGAAAACGAGAAGAGCGAGTGAAGAGATTGAGAATTAGGGTTTTAAATAAATAGAGGCTTCGTGTTTGATGAAATGCGTCAAAGAGGGTGGGGAGAAAAAGGAGAAGAGATGGGGAGAAAACAATAATATACCATCTTCAGGGAGAGTGTCTCTCATCCACTCCTCGTCGAGAACGTCGATTAGAATTCCCAGGCTCAGCAACTCCGCCATCTCCCTCTCCTCTCCTCTCCCTCTCTCTGCTGGAAAATAAAAGAACCCGGCTAAATAAACATTTATAAATCAAATAGTGTGAAAAAAAAATTTTAATAAATCGGTTCTATGGTGTAGTGGTTAGCACTCTGGACTTTGATTCCAGCGACCTGGGTTCGACTCCCGGTAGGACCTTTTTATAAAAAAAAATTGGATGACTAGCATTTTGACATTTTGTGTTACTAGTGCGCACCTGTGTAACGCACGGCTCCCTATTTTTTTAGCAGTGCAGTTTAAACTTGCCTCCATCTAAGTTTTAATATCTTGAATTTAATTATTATATGCTTAAAATTAAAAATCATATCTACTCTTCTATATTTAAAGAATGATCCAATTTTTATTACATTTGCTTTGGAAATCTTATCTACTCATCTATACTTAAAAAATGATCCAAGTTTTAATGCATTTGATTTGCTTTACTGTTTATAATACAGTAAAAATACTGTAGTATAGATAGTAACTTCAAGTGTGGAAGAGCAGAGTATATTCACTGCTTATGCTACAGCAAATTATTGTAGCATAAACAGTAACTTCGAGCGCAGAGGGCAAGAGCAGTTTACTGTTCAGCAACCCTTTGGATTCTCCTTTAAGTATAGAAGAATAGATATGTATACCTCTCTTTATTACTTTTCTTTTGCTTTTTCTTTTTTTATAGATATGTATATCTATAAAGTTGATAAAGAGAGGGGGGGTTGTAGAAACACAAATCAGATTGGTTTGGGTGGATTTGGGTTAAAAAAGCTAACAACACCACATAGTCTTCTCGATTCCTTTCTTTTTCGGATTTCGCCACACCGCAAACCCTAGATTAGTTTCGGACTTCTTCCGCTAATCTCCTCTCGCCTCTTCTGAATCCTGTTTGCGCCTCTTTTCGATTTGTTCTTCGATTTCGAGCTTCGATTGCGAGCTTTTATTTCGAGTTTCTATATGACGCTTCGATTTTCAGCTTTGTTCTTTGATTTTGAGCTCAATTTCCAACCTCGATCCCAAGCTTCGATCTTAAGGTTTGTTCTTCGATTTTGAGTAGAGATTTTGAGCTTCGATCCCAAACTTTAATTCTGTTGCTTTGGTTGGTTGCTACAGTTTTTAGCCCTATTTACAGCTTTGACAATTGGAGGTATAAATCAATAACCCAGTTTTTATCATGGATGGTTATTTGTCATGGTTGATTTAACAGTCAAACTTTGATAATTTAGAGCTTCGTTGTTCCATACGTGCTAATAATTGGTTATAAATTTTGAGGTTTATCTGTTTTTGCTAGGGGTTTTTGCTAATACACCCCAACATCGTGAAAGTTAACAATAATGTAGACTACATTTTTTATTGCAACCATAATATATTGTTCTATTTTTTTAATAAGAATACTGAAAATTTTCCCTATGTATGTTGACTTTGTATATTCAAGTGGATAGCCATATATATTGCTGAACTAACTAGTTTATAAAAATAAATTCGCGCTAAAATTCTTTACGACATTTGATGTGACCATGGATGCATTTTTAGATTTGTGGATGTTTAGTAATTTCGTTTTAAGATTTCAATATATGACTTAGTTGTTTGCGGAAAAAGTTGCTGTATTCATTGCTGCATTCATTACAACTTTAATCGTTACAATGAAATAAAAAGGTAGTCTTTTTATAAGACCGGTACACAATGAAAACAAAAGAAATACAACTCTTTTCAAACAAACGCAAGATCTGTTCATCATCTCTTGCTTGCGTGGGTCTTTTGCCTGTGACGGGGATGTTGATATCCGTGGACCACCGGGGCACTCAGATCTGGTCCGAGAAAATCGGGCAGAGTTTCGTCTATCCGCGGAGGGATTTAGAAACTCTGAACCTCGTCGATCTGCGTGAGATCTAGAGGTTTACAGCTCCTATCTCGGATAATCGAGATATTCGCTCTACTTAGTATCACCGCTAAGGGGCAACACTAAGGAAAAGAAAAGGGGGAAGAAGAAGAAGGCTCCTTTTTGCTGCAGAAGGCCCGCTCACTCCTCGATCCGGCAGGGCTTCGCCGCTTCAGACAAAGGCAATCCTTGGCTAAGATAATTCAGCCTTGAATTGGGAGCCTTAGCCTTTCACTCCAAAGAAATCAGCCCTCTCAAATGAAGGCCTAGGCTCCTATTTATAGGAAAAGGGGGGGGACCATAGGGTGGCCGAGACACCCCCTTGGATTGCGGTGATCGCGGGGTTTTCGGTCAACCCGTATCCCCGTTGTTCTGAGATTCTGTCGGCTCACGTAGTCCGTCGGTTCGCTTCAGGCGCTTACCGACGTCAATTGGACTCTTGTGAACCGGATAATGATGTTCATCGTCGCTCGTTAACACTGAGCTGTGTGCGGGGACCCATCGGCAATTTTCGATGCCTACAGATACCCCCTCCAAAGTGTTTCGGACTCGTTTCTTTTATAGAAGAGACCGGGATACTTTGGATATGATTGGTCCAGCCTTCAGTCGGCATAAGGGACCTGTGGTTCGCTTTGACTCTCGGCTCCTTCGATTTTCGGTTTATCCGGTGCTTTGTCGAATAACCGAAGTTGTTCCGGCGCTGCGTTTATCGTCTGGCCGTCGTTGGAGTTTCGAGTCTACAGCTGGTGAGTTGAGTTTGGCTCGTGTCATTCGGTTGACTTTTGAACTTGCTATCCCTGTCACATCGTGTTGACCTGGGGTTCTGAATCACTGGGGGTTGACTTTTTGTTGCAACGCGCTGAATGGCGTTGACCTAGGGTTACGCGTTGACCGGCGTACGCCCTAGGGTTTCGAATCCGCGCGGTTTGACTTTTGTCGCAACGCGCTGTCCGGCGTTGACCTGGGGTTACGCGTTGACCGGCGTTGACCCTTAGGGTTTGAGTCGTCGAACGTTGACTTTTTTGGTCTTTACAGGAGTCTCACGTTTGGGATCACACCTTTGTGAGGGTGAAACCTTAACGGGCTCCTGACTTTTTGTGTGCATCGCAAAGCGGGTCGTCGTAGCATTCGATTTGTTAGGAGGTCGTGTACGACCCCCAGTCTGGATGTTGGCTCGAAGCTCCTTCAACGATCTCCAGCTCCCCTTATCAAGCGCTTTTCCTCGATTCTCGGGTAGAGTGCCGATACGATCCTCCAGAGGAATCCTAAGCTTGGTGAAATCTCCGCTGCGGTGGGGATTCATCGGAGGTTCGGGATCTGAAGTTGACGAAGGCCGGAGAGCAACGTCGCCTGCTTTTGCCTTTCGGCGATCTCTTAATTGCCTCTCCCTTTAGCATTTCTCGTGCTTTTTGGACCAGGGCTCGGGCATGCGTACGCAAGGCGCGGCACTTCTGGATTCGCTCCTCGAGAGTAGAACGGGTTCTTTTGACATGAACCCATTTGTTCGTTTCTGCTTCGGAGGAGGGGCTGGTTGTTTGCCGTTGTTGCTCTTGGCGATGTCTGGATTTTAGATCCACGTTATAGCGGATCCCATCCATTGGCTCCAAAGCCTCGGCCAGCTGTCGAGCAAGACGTTGACGCTGTCTTTGTCGTGCTCTCTTTGATAATGTTGGAGCGTCTTCAGAAGCCATCTCCTCGGCGGACGAGGAGTCCGGATCTGCGTTCTTGACCACGTTGGACGACGCGGGGACGTCACGTGGTGCAAGTGCAGAGGCGGCAACGGGGTCTTGGATTTTCGAACCGAAGGACCTGCAAACATTTATGAAAGAGGTTACCTTTCTGTACCCGTTTGGAGAGGCGGATCTGGAGGAGGAGGAAGAGAGGCCTTCTTTGAACCGTTGTTGATCGAGATCGTGTTCTTCATTCGCCCCGATCTTGAGTGCTGGTTGCGTCACGACGGCGTCGGTTGCGATGCCGTTGGCTCCCACTGTGGTCGCCAGCTTGTTTGCGGAAAAAGTTGCTGTATTCATTGCTGCATTCATTACAACTTCAATCGTTACAATGAAATAAAAAGATAGCCTTTTTATAAGACCGGTACACAATGAAAACAAAATAGATACAACTCTTTTCAAACAAACGCAAGATCTGTTTGTCATCTCTTGCTTGCGTGGGTCTTTTGCCTGTGACGGGGATGTTGATATCCGTGGACCACCGGGGCACTCAGATCTGGTCCGAGAAAATCGGGCAGAGTTTCGTCTATCCGCGGGGGGATTTTAGAAACTCTGAACCCCGTCGATCCGCGTGGGATCTCAGAGGTGTAAAGCTTATGTCTCGGCTAAAACGAGGCACTAGCTCTCCTTTGTATCACCGCTAAGGGCAACACTAAGGGAAAAGAAGGTGGGGAATGAAGAAGAAGACTCCTTTGCTGCAGAAGGCTCGCTCACTCCTCGATCCGGCAGGGCTTCGCCGCTCTCTTAGAAAACCCCGACTCCTTCCTCCGGCAGGGCTTCGCCGCTCCTCTCTGGAATTTCAGATCTCAAAGGCTAGAGCTCTAGATCTGAAATTCCTCTCCCAAAACCAAGGCCAAGAGAATGGAGGCCCTAGGGGCCTATTTATAGGAAAACAAAGGGGGGGTAGGGGCTGGTTGAGGACACCCCCTAGGGGGGTGTCTCGGCTCCAAAACCGAGACACCCCTTGGGGTGTCTCGGCCATGGCCGAGACACCCCCAAGGGGTGTCTCGGTGAACAGTGCCGGGCTTCCCGATTGGTCCGGGTCTTCGTGATTCCGAAGTCCTATCCGCTCATGTAACTCGTCGATTCACTTCAGTCGTTCGTCGATGTCGATTAGGCTCATGTGGATTGGATGGTGACGTTCATCGTCGCTCGTTAACACTGAACCGGTTGTGGAGAACTATAGGCAATTTTTGATGCCTACAGATACCCCCTCCAAAGTGTTCCTGACTCGTTTCTTTTATAGAAGAGGCTGGAATACTTTGGATGTGATTGATCTGGCCTTCAGTCGGCGTAGTTAGCTTCAACTCTTGACCCTTTCGATTTTCGGTCTATTCGATGCTTTGACGAATAGCCGAAGTTCTTCCGGCGCTGCGTTTATCGCTTGGCCGTCGTCGGAGTCTCGAGTGTGCAGCTGATGAATTGAGTTTGGCTCGTGTCATTGAGTTGACTTTGAACTACCTCCGCCACATTGTGCTGGCTTAGGGTTTCGGATCCCCGTGTGTTGGCTTTTTATCGCAACGCGTTGACCGGCGTTGACCTAGGGTTACGCGTTGACCGGCGTTGACCCTAGGGTTTCGAATCGTCAACTGTTGACTTTTGTTGCAACGCGTTGACTGGCGTTGACCTAGGGTTACGCGGTGACCGGCGTTGACTCTAGGGTTTTGGATCATTGAACGTTGACTCTGATTGCAACGCGTTGACTGGCGTTGACCTAGGATTACGCGGTGACCGGCGTTGACCCTAGGGTTTCGAATCGCCATTAACACAGTTTATACTCTTACGTTTGCTGGAGTATACACAGTTTAAGCTCTTAAGGTATTGGAGCATCGTGGTCTCGAATGTTTGGGCTGCAGGACCAACTATTAAAGCTGATTCACCTGCATGTGTGGATTTTGTCCCGGATTTGTTGGGTGCTCAAGTCACGAGACCAACTAGGGGAGTTGATGCGTCAATGACTCGCAGTTATAGAATTTTTGGCAAATCCTCAGCCATCAACGGATTTGATTAGCCTTTACCGACTACCGTTTGAGTCGGGCTAGCATGCGGATTGTTTAAGTCCGTTCCGCATGTGACGTCGTGCTAAGAGAGTTAACGCTCTTAGTGCTACGATATTGAATACGTAGACTTCGTCTTTCTCACGGGAATAGACTACCCGGCGACGCGTGTTAGGCGTTGACTTTAGGATTTTTGGCTAATCCCCAGCCTTCAACGGATTTGATTAGCCTTTACCGACTACCGTTTGAGTCGGGCTAGCATGCGGATTGTTTAAGTCCGTTCCGCATGTGACGCTGTGCTAAGAGAGTTAACGCTCTTAGTGCTACGATATTGAATACGTAGACTTCGTCTTTCTCACGGGAATAGACTACCCGGCGACGCGTGTTAGGCGTTGACTTTAGGATTTTTGGCTAATCCCCAGCCTTCAACGGATTTGATTAGCCTTTACCGACTACCGTTTGAGTCGGGCTAGTATGCGGTTTGTTTAATCCCGCTTTCATGTGACGTCAAGCTAAAAGAGTTAACCCTTTTAGTGCTACGATATTGAATACGTAGACTTCGTCTTTCTCACGGGAATAGACTACCCGGCAACGCGTGTTAGGCGCTGACTTATCCTTACTTAGGATTCAGGATAAAATTCCCCGTGCGTGTGAGGCACGGATTATGGTGTTATTAATAACAACCTGCCACAATGTTGAATATGTGGTCTTTTGTCCTTTTTACGGTCAAGGACTAACCGGCAATGCGTGTTAGACATAGGCTTTGGGATTTTTGGCAAACCCCCAGCCATCAACGGGTTTGATGTGCCTTTACCGATTACCGTTTGAATCGGGCTAGCATGTGAATTATTAAAACCCGTTTCACATATAACGTTGCGCTAAGAGAATTACTTCCCTTAGACTTAATGCTATGATTTTGAATACATAGACTTCGTCTTTGTTACGGGAAAAGACTACCCGGCAACGCGTGTTAGGCGTTGACTTATCCCTACTCAGGCTTCGGGATAAAATTCCCCGTGCATCGAGTGCCCGGATTTGACAATCGTGTCTTTTCTAAAAGCAAAGACAGATTGAGGATCGGGAGAGGAAGAATTTTATATTCTATCTCCTGGTGCTGAAGAGGAAGAATTTTATATTCTATCTACAGCTGGAAAGGAAACTCGAGGTGGGATCTCCACCCCCAGAATCCGGAAGGATGAAACTAAGAGTGGGATCTCCACTCCGAGAATCGTAACAATTCGGATAACCCTAACTGTCGGAAGGTTTGATTACCCGATTTGGAAGTGGACCTCTCGTTCATTGGGGGAATCGAGAGGAGATTTTGACTGTGGCCCTAACTGTACGAAGGTTTGACCCAGCAGGAGTTTGAGATGACGATCGCTCGATTTGAAAGTGGACCTCTCGTTCATTGGAGGAATCGAGAGGGGATTTTGGCTTTGGCCCTAACTTTTATAGGTTTGACCAGAAAGCGAAGAGAGTGGAATACGGGTAGCAAAGAAAGTGCCAACCCATATTACCACTCAAAGGGAGACTTTAATGTTAGGCGTTTAGGACCTAGCACGTTGAGTCTGAGAAACGCCAATGACTGGCAGATGGGAATGTTGGTGGGTCCACTGTCGTTTGATTTGATCAGCGGATGGTTTGGTGAGGAAAGATTAACCTACCAGAAGATTGGATCTCTTCTCACAAAAATAACTCATAAGAGTTAGAGAATAAGAAGAGACATTCTGACCTTCAGAGTTCGAACGTGAATTTCTTATTCACCAATTCCACAATGATTGGGTTATCCCTAAGAATACCCATGTGGTATTCTTCTGGGAACTTCCCGATGCATTGGATTATCCACCCCCAGTTTCTCTCTTGGAACTGGGTTTGACTTTGTTATCTGGCCGGGTTATCCTTAAGAATATTAGTGTAATATCCTCCAGGAACTTCCCGTTAATGGTAGGAAATAGTTTAGACTCATATACCTATTGGAGTATCAGGGAGCAGTTTAACCTCTTATACCGGTAGGAGGAATGAGAAACAGTTTATACTCGTATACTCTTTGGAGTCGTAAGAAGCAGTTTATACTCTTATACTTATCGGAGTTTTGAGGAACAGTTTATACTCTTGTACTCTTTGGAGTCTTGAGAAACAGTTTATACTCTTGTACTCTTTGGAGTATGAGAAACAGTTTATACTCTTGTACTCTTTGGAAAAAGTTAACATCATTTTTAGATTTGTGGATGTTTAGTAATTTCGTTTTAAGATTTCAATATATGACTTAGTTATTTAATTATTGTTATGTCTTGAATAAGTGGAAAATTAAGTTTTTAATATATACTAATTTTACAATGGATGAAGATGGATAATGTAGATGAAGAACAATTAAAGAGGATGTGTGCTAATATAACTATTTCTTCCGTGGTCACGATAATAACTTGTCTTCTAAGAATACGTGCTAATACAACTGTTCCTTCTAAGGCTTTGTTTTTTTCAGTTGATTTGGTGGATGAAGCTTGTGATGCTCCTTGTTTGGATTTGTTGCATTCGGTTGACTTGGTGGATGGAGCTTATGATGCTCCTTCGGTTTGGTTTTGTTGCTGTCGGTTGGAGCTTGTGATGCTCTTTATTTGGCTTTGTTGGTTTCGGTTCATGGAGCTTGTAATGTTCATTGTTTGGCTTTGTTGCTTTCGGTTGACTTTGTGGATGGAGCTTGTGATGTTCCTTCGGTTTGGTTGTTGTTGCTGTCAGTTGGAGCTTGTGATGCTCTTTATTTGGCTTTGTTGGTTTCGGTTCATAGAGCTTGTAATGCTCCTTATTTGACTCTGTTGCTTTCGGTTGATTTTGTGGATGGAGCTTGTGCTCATTCCTTTTGTTTGGTATTATTGTTGCCGGTTGGAGCTTGTGATGCTCCTTGTTTGGCTTTGTTGGTTTGGTGGATGTAGCTTGTGATGCTCCTTGTAAATTATTGTTGGTTTCGGTTGATGGAGCTTGTGATGCTCATTGTTTGTTTTTGTAGGTTTCGGTTGGTTTGGTGGATGGAGCTTCATAAGATACTTATTTGTTTTTGTTGGTTTAGTGGATGGAGCTTGTGATGCTCCTTGTTTGTTTTTGTTGGTTTCGGTTCATGGAGCTTGTGATGCTCCATAGTTGATATTTGGCAATGATGATTATCTTTTTACTGAGATTGCAATCTAAGTTATAGCGTTTATTATGTTCAGATGAGGCAATCTGTGATGAGAATGCAACCTATATTGAATTGACAATGTCTAGGTGAGGCAATCCATCATTAGAATAAACCTGTAAGTTATAGGTGGGGCATTCAATTTCGACAAAATGCTTTATTCTTGAGCCATACAATATTACTCAATTCCAACAAAAATTCCATTACAATATTAATAGTTTTTTCAAGTACAAATACATGACATGCGATTTACAACAATTAAATTAAAATGATACAAAATATCACTATTAAAATTGCAAAAATTTTCCAAGCTAGCAGTTGTTTTTCGACAAGTTTCAATTCTTTCTTCAGCCTCTTTGATTTTAAAAAATAGTTATCTCCAAACTTGTTTCCTTTTGACAAATTGGTTTCCTTTGTTGTTTATTTCTCCTCCTTCATGAGCCCACTAAAAAAACTATATTCTTTATTTGGGTATTTTGCACGCCCCCAATAATACCTCGCCTTATTTTTTACCATTCTTGCATACTTTCATGGGTGTTTGAAGATTGCAATCGCACCAAACTTTAAAAATTTTAGGTCATTCTTTTGATATCATATTGATGGGAAAGATGGAACTTACAAATCTATGAGAAATCGATATGGTAGTAAAAATGAGGGATACATTAGTACCATAAGCCCTCAATCCACATTTATAGCCTCCAATATCTTGGAACTAGCCGTTGGAGTTATGACTCTTTCGGTTTTAAATTTTGGTAAACGAGTAAGGTTATCCCAACTTCTTACTTAATAATATTTTCTCCACTAGTGAGTGGTAAGTTTACCTATGGTGTTGACATCTATTTATCTCAAAATTTTCTCATTTCAAACCAAACAAAAGAATAGGAATTTGAGGGAATCTATAAAGTTGAATTCTATATTTTCATGTTATGAAACAAACATATAAAAGAAAAAAAAAGATTCAATAACATTCTATGACAACAAAAAATTATCCTTAAATTTTTTATAAATTAGAAAAGAACCTATAAAAAAATATTATTTTCCTAATCCTATTCTTGACCATGGTTGAACAAACATCCCCTAACGTGATAATCCTACTTGTAATTTGCACAGCGACAAGTCCTTGTCGGCTCACAAACGGGTACCGTGTCGTACCCTCGAAAAACCCAACCCGTTTCCGCACCAGACCCGCGATGACTTGGCGAATTCTTATTGGACTTTGCATCGTGGCTTCACCGTAACGAACTAGTATCTCAATTGTATTTGCTTTAAAAAACGTGTAGATCTCAAATTCTCTCTTCCTCCTCCCTCGTTTTTGCTCCCATTTCAGGTTCCGAGGGCGATCGGTTACTGTTCTTCGCCGATCTCTGCGCCGGATCCAGTAGGTTCGCCCGATTTCTCCCAATTTTCTGTAATTTTTTCCCAATCAATGAATCTATTTTCAGTTCTATACAGATAAAATTCTTATAAGTTGCATTTTTTTTATTTTTCTTTTTGAAGACTTTATTGATAATTTGGACATTTGCTTGATCCGATTATGCCGATCTATTGAAAATGACATTCTTGATTTCTGATAGGTCAGATCGATAGGATTTTCGATTGTAACGTTCTGGAATTTGATCTTTCGACTAGTTTGGATCTAGATCTGGTTACTTCAGCTTGATTAAAAAAGCAAATTTTTTTTCCACTTTGGGTGCAGGAAATGGCGGGAGGATTTAGGGTTTTGCACCTGGTCAGACCTTTCCTTGCTATTCTCCCCGAAGTTGAGTCCGCTGACAGGAGAATCCCTTTCAGAGAGAAGGTTATTTATACTGTGATCTCTCTGTTCATTTTCTTGGTGTGCAGTCAGCTTCCTTTGTATGGCATTCACTCGACCACGGGCGCTGATCCCTTTTATTGGATGAGGGTTATTCTTGCGTCGAACCGAGGAACTGTAATGGAGCTGGGTATAACCCCGATTGTGACCTCGGGGTTGGTGATGCAGCTCTTGGCCGGGTCGAAAATCATTGAGGTTGACAATAGTGTGAGGGAGGATCGCGCTTTGCTGTAAGTGCTGCATTCTGGAATTTGTATTTTGGGTAATGGTATGTTTTATGTGCATAGTGGTTAAATTGTTTGGCGAGTTAGGGAGACCCTTTTTTTTATTACAATTTGATATTTTCATGCTAATAGTAGATGCTTACCATATTATGGGACTTGGGTTCTCTATGATAATTTGTTCTGAGCCTTTGTCCTACACGTTGGTGTGTATTCGACAAGTTCATTTTGAAATATGTTCTCTATAAAATTCTCATACTTTGTTGTTTTATCAATTTTGTTATTTGTGATAATACGTGTGTAATGTATTTTTGTACATCTTGTTCATATTATGTTGACGATGTTGGTCAACTGTTTTCCTAGTGCAAAATTGGGATGCCTGGTGACCAGGATAAATATTCATATATTTTGCTTGTATATGTAAATTATATATATTATTTGTTTTTATCACAGCTGTTATTTACTTATTTATTTGAATTGATGGCAAAAAATTCTTTTTTATGATTAGCACTCGTATTCTTAAATCTATTTCTAATAATTTTTTTTCACTTGTTAACCATCATGATTGGCAATAATATTTGTTAGTCAAATATGGTATCTAACAACATTTCTGTTCTTGTATGTTTTTTACCATAATTGGCTTCATTGAACTGTATTCTATGTCTGTGCAAGACATGTTTGGGGATAAACTGCACTTGGATTTTTTTTCCTTCCGAAAACATAAACTATGAGTTGGTTGTATGAATTGTGCACCGGGTTAACTTGCAATACTATCATGTAATATGAATTTTCCCTTCTGAGAGGGGTGAGGGTGCTGGTTGTTACATGCATGGGGATTGCATGGCTTTTAGAGTCTCATCGTCTATAGGGTAAGGGGTGCTGGAAGGAATCTGAATCCTTGAAAGTGACTTGGACCTTGAATATCAACCTATAGGATAACTGTTGCATTGTGACCTTCCTAACCCCTCAACGTGTATGAGAGACGTTCTTTTTATTTGAGACGATTCAAGTTCATTAAATGCTGGTCTGATAAGATAAATTGATCGTTGATATAAGTTATTCTTCATCATTCATGGTTAATCGTTTTCTGATCACATAATTCCTTATTTAATGATCCATATAGAGCTTGTCATATGATATCTAACGAGATTTGGTTAAATTGATGTATATCATCTTCCCGCCTTCTTTTAGTAAAAGAAAGGAAGAATTTTTTTTATCTCCTTTCTGAGAACATACCTGCTTAACTTCGCTTTGTCTCGTGCTGTCCTTCAGTCTTATCAGCTCTTCTTCACCCTCCTCAGGCAGCTTATGGATTGCAAAAATATAATTGCAAACTAGTGCAAATGAAACTGAATGTTCAATGCCCATCTATTTGGGAATTTGAAAAGTTGTTTTAAATCTAAAAAAGGAAGATGTCTTCAACGAATCCTTGTTGTTTAAGCTTGAAGATTAAGCTTCCATCACCCACCTCAGCTGTTATTTTTGTTAAGTTAGCCTCTGGTGGCAATTATTCGACATCTAAATAGTTTGAATCTTCTAACAAAGCCATAACATGTCTAGTCAAAGTTCGTATATTGACTTATTTTGTTTATTTTACAATTTTGCCTAACATTATCTATTTATGCGTATGGTGTAGGAAACTATGGTTTCTGAATCTGTCTCAATTTTCCAAAGAGCTCCATTTCAAAATAAATATCTCATATCTTTCCTGTGCACAATGCTCAAGATATTTCTGAACTTGTCCTTGAGTATGAATACCAGTTGATTGTCCAGATTGCAGGAAACTTCTGCCTTTACATCATTAACCAAATCAATATTTGATCTCATAATAAGTGAATGTCACCACCCAATCTGCAGGATTCACAAATAGGCACTCTTAAATTATCTACACTGTTGGATCTTTTTATATCAGCCATAGGTTACAATGGACTTTTGTGTTTTTAAATGTCATGCATTTTGATTTGCAAATGGAAGAATATTATTGTTTAAAATTTGTGTTTATTGGGCTTATAATGTTAACATTCTGTTTACAGAAATGGTGCACAGAAGTTGCTAGGCATCCTTATTGCTATTGGGGAGGCAGTTGCTTATGTTCTATCTGGGATGTATGGCAGTGTTAGCCAACTTGGTGCTGGCAATGCTATTCTTATAATCCTCCAACTTTGCTTTGCGGGTATCATTGTCATATGCTTAGATGAGTTGTTGCAGAAAGGATATGGACTTGGTTCTGGCATTTCTCTCTTCATCGCCACCAACATCTGGTAAGCTAATGGGTTTATGCATTCTTTCTTGGCCCATGAATGTAAAGGAGAATAAAAACTGAAAGTTCAATTTTCTCCTGTGCAGTGAAAACATCATCTGGAAGGCTTTTAGCCCTACTACTATTAACAGTGGCCGAGGTGCTGAATTTGAAGGTGCTGTCATTGCCTTGTTCCACTTGTTGATAACTCGAACAGACAAAGTCAGAGCTCTCCGTGAAGCCTTTTACCGTCAGAATCTTCCGAATGTGACGAATCTGCTTGCTACAGTCTTGGTTTTTCTCATTGTTATTTACTTTCAAGGTTTCCGGGTTGTTCTTCCAGTTAGATCGAAAAATGCTCGTGGACAGCAGGGTTCCTATCCAATCAAGCTATTTTACACCTCTAATATGCCCATAATCTTACAGTCTGCCCTTGTTTCCAATCTATATTTCATTTCCCAAGTAAGACAGATATAGCTACATACGACAAAAAATAGCACAATCCTTTTCCCTCGAGAAACCTAATCCTCTTTCATCTTATACAGCTACTCTACAGGAGGTTCAGTGGAAATTTCTTTGTGAATCTTCTCGGTAAGTGGAAGGAGTCTGAATATTCTGGTGGTCAGTTCATTCCTGTTGGCGGTATTGCTTACTATATTACGGCTCCATCAAGGTAATTTTACATCTATATCTGTGTTTGTCTATTTATATTGTGAAGTTCAGATTAATTTCTTGTAGCATTATTATGTTCACTTGTTTCTAATACCTTCTGTTGGGAATGTGTAGCTTGGCAGATATGGCCGCAAATCCATTCCATGCACTCTTTTATATTGTCTTTATGTTGTCCGCTTGTGCACTTTTCTCAAAGACATGGATAGAGGTGTCAGGATCATCCGCAAGAGATGTGGCTAAGCAGCTAAAGGTACATATTTGTTCGTCTTCAATCATCTTTTCCAAAATCATGTTTTTAGTCTTTGAGGGTAAATAAAGGACTAAATTGAGTCAGGACTCATGGGATATGTTCTTAGATGCACTAAATGGATAAGCTCCATCTTTCACTAACATGCAAGCCCTGGCCTTTTTTTCTAGGCAAAGTGCTTTTTGTATCGTACCTGGCAAAGGGCAAGTGCTCTCTAGCCAAGTCACCAAGTGCTCTCTAGCAAAGTCAGTGTCCATTATATGCAAAACCGTAGAAGCATCACATCTGCCATTTTGGTTAACTTGTAGGTCAGAAATGCCTAATGCATGGTGCACAAAAAATACTAGTACATGTATGCAGCTATATAAATTATTTCTAACAATATAACCTATCTATTCTTGAATTAAAAAAATGACTTAGTTTTTAAATACATTAGAACAATTTAGACTAAGATGAATATGCGTACCTGACATGTGTCTGTATCTATATAGTCTTTCGAATGAAAGAGAGCCTCCTTATGCTTTTATTTAGTCAAATAATATGAAAATGATATGTAAATAAGTAAATAGAAAAAACAAAACAAAACGATTCCTGTGGGATTAAAGACAGAGGAATATAAAAATAGGCAATACAGAGTAGTTTTCACAGTTAATTTATTGAGGTTACTGCCTGAACACAAGACAAAGGATAGTGTAGTTGACATTATAATGTTGAG
>NW_017972671.1:49923-52205 GCF_001876935.1 Asparagus officinalis
ACAGAAAATCTATAGCTTTTGCATTTAAATTATAGAAGTTACTGCTTGAGAAACACGACAAAGGATAGTTCAGTTGACATCAGGTTGTTGAGATGGATGAGCAAGAAGTGTGTAGATCCATTCAGTCGTAAAGTAGTGCTAATTGGATACGAAAGAAATTGGTTGAGGGACGAGACCAAAACAAACATAAGGTTTTAACTCACTAGGTAACACCTTCTAATGGAAGGTTTTAAATGATGTTATTACTTTCAGTAACATTGTAGGAAACAATTTCTAACCATATTTTGCAGAAACTTTTTGGTAAATTTTCTTTCCCTTTTTCCTTATTTCAGGAGCAACAAATGGTGATGCCAGGCCATCGAGAATCCAACCTCCAAAAGGAATTGAACCGTTACATTCCAACAGCCGCTGCCTTCGGAGGCATGTGCATCGGTGCTCTAACAGTTCTAGCTGATTTCATGGGAGCAATTGGTTCAGGCACAGGAATCCTTCTCGCCGTCACCATCATATACCAGTATTTTGAGACCTTTGAGAAGGAAAGAGCGAGCGAGCTCGGTTTCTTTGGACTTTAAATCGGTTAACTTTATACATATATGAGATAATGAATGAGACCTTGCTTGCAGTTTTGAACAGACGTAAACTTTTCAGAGAGGTCAGGCTGCAGAAAATTCGGAAGTTTAGAAAGGAATATTTGTAGTGAAGAATATATGAGAGGGCGGTTGAAGCCAGAGGTGGCAATACCTACGTTAATTAAGTGTTTATGTATTTTTTTCCCCCTTCAGGTAATAACTTTTTTGTGAGAGGTTTAACAAGAGGGGAAAATTGACTCCCCTTGTTACGTTTGTCTGGAGTAGAATTCCGTTGAAATTGTAATACTGAATTAGTTTCTTATGATTGACTTGCGTGTGTTATCACTTCTGTATGTGTTGTAACCCCCTTGTTACTGAATTAGATTTTTTTCCCCCCTCCATGGTTACTCATTTGGTATTCTGTATTGGTTTTTAGGGTTAATTGCAACCAGTCCTCATGTAGTATCACCGAGTTACAAAAAGAACCCTTATAGTTTTATTTGTTGGGAATACACCCCCTATAATTTTACTTGCTGTGAATAGATCCCTGAGTGAATTGTTTTTAACTCTTAAAGTTATTAGAAATGTTTGGGGATGCGGGTAGACCACCTATAGTTCTATTGGTGAGGATAGCTGGATAGGTATCCAGTTGCTATCTATTCTTAATTTTGTTTTACTTTTAAAAGAGTTAAAAAAGTTCACTAGTGTATTGTACTTGGGCTAATACTGAGGGGTCTACTTGCAAAAAGTAAAACTACATGGGGTTTGTTGGTAACAAATAGGACTACATGGAGTCTCTTTGATACTAAGGGGTTTAGTTTGCAATTAATCCTAGTTTTTATACGGACAAATTTTCAAAATAGATTTTTTTTAAAAAATAAAATTATCAATTTTAACCTATTGCAAAATATTTATCAAAATCTACCTAGTTTCAGTCATGTCAGTAAAACCAGGTCGTTTTTAATAATAAAAAAAAGCTTCTAAACTCCACGGTATTGGCAATCCTGTAAATTCTCTTCAGGAAATTTTCAATCTTGTAGACTTTACGATTTTTTTTAAAATCATCCTAGTTTCCAAAATATTTATCAAAATTTGCCTAGTTTCAGCCAACGTGACAGAAATTAAGTCTATTTTGATAAATATTTTGGGATTAGGTCCATTTTTGACAAATTTTTTTGGGAATAGGTCTAATTTAGAATTTTTTTCCTTTTTATACTGATGATGGAAACTGTAAAACATGAAGAACACAATATTTATTAGTCAATAAAACCAGACTATATAGTGTTGGGTGTATCGAATATAGCAAGCTTCTAGCTAGAAGCTCACTTGCTTAGTAATTTTTTTTTATACTAATCAATAAATCTGGAATCACTAGCCTGTAACGTTTATCGGATATATTTTAGATTTGGGAAAGGGGCCACGCGTAATTTGGAATAAAATGCATCGCCATTTAAATACGGGCCGGGTTTGTACCCGATTGGGGCCCAAAACCCGTTAGGACTCTTCGCCAAAACATCGTCCCCCCGCCTCTTAATTCGCAAACAAGACAAAAGCGCAGAGAAGGCGAGAAATCGTGAGAGAGAGAGAGAGGAGAGAGAAAGCGCGGGAAAAAAAAACCCTAAAAAAAACGCAGAGAGCGATAGAGATGAAGGGGGAGAATGGAGGAGGAGAGAGGGGATGGAGTTGGAGGGGGAGTATACTGCCGCTGGCGGC